>NC_077241.1:68978798-69281828 GCF_947179165.1 Solanum dulcamara | reverse complement strand
TTATTCTGGTGTTTGATATTTTCAGACGTAGTATTCTAGAATTAAATGTCCTTGAAGTGATGACTTTCAGGTTTTGAAAAAGCGTATCTAATAGACTTTAGTGGTTTAATTACTTCTTACTCTTATAAATTGATCTTCCACGTTATTGCCATAGTTTATAAATTGAGGTTTATATCGTTGGTTCTCTCACTTAAGAGGTTAAGTGTGGGTGCCATTCATGACCCATTTTGGATCGTGACATGTACCTAAATTATTCTTCTATTATTGAACAAGCTCTTTCAGAATTGTTTTTTTGATTTTTTTTTAAAAAAAAAGATTATCAAAATGGATATTAAAAGAATATGAAGCTTAGAACTTTTATTAAATTTCTTAACATGGTCAATATTCAATCTTCAAACAGTGACCTGCGCCAGGTCATTAGAACCTGGACAATTCTTAAATCACAAACACAAGAAAAAGTATAGGTACGTTTATTACATTGTTACTTTCTGCATATCAAAAATAAAAAAAGGGCTACCTCTTTCCCCTTTTTGTTGAATGCAATTAAATTATGTATAAATCTTTAAAAGACTTAAATACAATGTATAAAGAGATCAGAGGAGCGGAATAATTCACAGCTTTCAACAACTTCTTAAAATAACAATGATATCGCACATATAAACACTAAATTAATTATACTAGAAAAACAATGTCATTTTTATGTAATGGTTCCTTGGTGTTGGAGAAAAGAGTGATTAGACATGTTATAAAAGATAGGGAAAATTACATAAATTGAATTTATTAGTGAAATTATTTGTCCCAATTAGAATCAACTCAAACTATTTTGTTATTATCACTTCAAATACTCATTATAAATAATTTCACTAATGACCCAAATTATTTACGCGTCTACCCCATTTTCTCTTTTCTTATTTCGCGTATGACATTAGCATCACAACTATGAATTAATCTTTGTGATACTCCGTCGGTATATTAATACCATATCAGTGTCATATAGGATTAGACTTTTTTTTAAGAAATAAGTAAGAAACATTTAAGAGAAAATTATGAAAGCCGCAATCTTTTTTATAAAACTCTAAATTAGTAGAAAATGTATTTTTATAATTTTTTCTCTCTTTTGGCAAATTTTTAAAAAATTGTATCTAAATTATGACTCTTTTTAAAACTATTTTTAAACTAAAGTACTGAAGAATCGAAGAATAAATAAAATATTGAAGAATTGAAATATACATCAATAATACCATGACAGTACGTAGATATACAATAATTACATCATGAATGATTGAGTAATCTCATCGAAGAACTAAAATAAACCTCAATGAAAACATTGCTCAGGGTACTTTGATGTATCAATGAGGAAGAAACAGTCCTTCAATAAATACATTCCTTAATTACTCTTTGATATCATCAGAGTATATTTATATATTGTAATATACTGTAATGGTATCACAGAAAAAAAAATAAGCGCTTATGTCAGCATAAGTGAATTTAGAAAGAAGTACATATGAATGAGCAATTGCTAGTGTGAGAACATACGCGGAATATACAAAATCGTTTGTTTTATGATTGCGGTTTTACATCATGCTTCGTATGGTCTAATTATAGAAGAGCTAACTAATGACGATGTAATACATAGCATGATGATATTATTGGCAGAGATAGTAGCCCACATGTGAGTTTGATTCGAACTCAATATTTTGTTTAATAGTATATTTGTGTTAATAATTTAGTTAACGGAAAAGAGTTTTAAATGTATTTGAACAATTGAAAATGGTATTAAAATGTTTCTTATTTATCTATTGACCTAAAATGTCTATAACATTCACCAACACAAGGACATTTTTGTAAAAGATTTGACTTTGATAAATCAAAATTATCACCTTTTTTTAAAATTGAAAATTTATTTGTCGAACTCAATTTTCTCGTGATTCAGAATCCAATTGGTTCATCCTTGGCAAAATATGTACGTCCATAACCTGAAACCCCAACGGAGTTTCCACCACCACCAAACTCGGCAGCTCAGCCACCACATCTACCACCACTATCCCATCACCGCCTCCACTAACCACGCACACTCTACCGCCGGCAGCAGCCATATGTTGTGCACCTCTAAGTATCTCATTCTCCAAAATCATAATCCAACTATCACTTCCAGGATCATACTTCCTCAATGCTCCTTTAGATTCATCCACCGTATAAATAATTTCCTCCTCCATCGCCGCCGCCGGACCTCTCCATCCCATTAACATCCCCTCCGGCATCTCCTGCCACGTGTCGCTTCCGACGTCGTAGATTATTCCTTCTTTCGTGGCATCGCCTTTCACGTTCACCATACACAGCTTCCCCCTCCATCCTACTGCTTCAATCGCTTCCCTACTGAATTTCCCATCCTTGAGACCACTCATTTTCTCCCATTTCCAGCCCTTGTTTTTATCGCGATGGTTACAGTTGTACTCGGTGCAGTTACTTTTCAGGTCCCACTTCTCAACTGATCGAGCTACCTCGGGGTTATATTTTGACCCAATCCCACTCGCAACGTACACCATGCCGCGCGACACGCCGGTAGCGCACCAACGTCTTGGATTTGCGAATCGGGGACCGGATGTCCATTTGCGTGTGAGCGGATTGAAAACAAGAGGCCGAGATAAAGCCGGCAACAAAGGGTCAGTCGTCGCGGCGAGGAGTATAAATTTGCCGGAAACGCTCACCGATTGAATCGGAAGGTGGCGGGAGATGAACGAACGGTGACGGAGAAGGAGGCGGAGAGGTGGATTAAGCGGCGGCGGAGGAAGTAAGTTCCATTTTGCTGAAATCGGATCGAAATTCGCGAACTCAACAGAATTCTCCTCAGATTTAGATGGCTTCAGTAGGGAATAGATAGATAAAAAGGGACTAAACGAAGGAGAATAAACAAGCCGGCGCCATGAATGGCAAACGGAGTAAAGTGCCGAAGGTTGAACATGACAGAGACAAATTTGAGCTATATCATCAGGAAGTCCAGGAATCAAGCACTGATACTCATGATATTGGTCAAGTTTTTTCTGGCGTTTGACGGTAGCTCCGGCGGCTGTGGCTGCGGCAGCAGTAGTGATGGTGATGGAGTTGTTCATTAGAGAGGAAAAGAGTAAGCCGTCTGAGGTAGACAGTGTCCTTAATATAGGCAAGGGGAAGTTGAAGATTTTGAGTTTAGTATAACTCCATAAATTTGAAGTAGTTGACACATTATACATACGTAAAATATTATTCTATATATTTCATTTCATAAAAATTTAATTATCAATTTGTATACTCCTAAACTGACGGAATATAAATATGAGTTGAGGTGAAGTTAAAAGGTAGATGGGGAAAATGATTTAAAATGTCGTTAAACTATTTGTAATGAATAGGGATGTTTTTTTGTTTATAATTTGATCTAAAAATATTTTTAATATTTTGGTCCAAAAATATTATTTAATAGGTCAAAAATATCTCTTTTCAAATAAATATTTTTTTTAACACATTTTTTCTAATAGCATTTCTTGCAAATGTTTATTCTACTTCAATTAGAAAAAAAAAATTAAATTATTTTATTATAATTATTTTTTTCGTTAGTTGAATAAAAATTAATGATGAATTTATTATGATCTTATATATATGACATATATTATCTGTTAAAATTTAGAGTACATGAAATTATTCTATTTTAATTTATAAAATGAGATTAAGAAGAAGAAAAAATATTTTCCTACATTTTTATTACTTAAAGTGATTTAAAAAGAAACAAAACAAGAATAGAGTTCCTTAAAAGTACTATTTTTATAAGGAACAAGATTTCTTTTTAAATATATATATATATATATTTAAATATATATATATTAAAAAAAGGTATTTTGGACCCATTTTATAATAGTAGGAGTATTTTTAACCCATTAAATAATAATAAAAATATTTTAAAAACCAAATTATAAATAAAAAATATTTTTATTTATTTCAAATAATTTAAAAATATTTTTGATCCTTTTTCCAAGATAGACTAATATATTATCTCTACGTTTTAACCAAATCTTGAGAGTTTACGTCATTACTTTAATGGCCAAAAAGTAATGTTGTCATTGAAGGGAAGTATATCCACAACCACAAGTAAAAAGTCAGAGACAGAAAAAAGGTCAGAAATAAAAGGCTGAAGTTGGATAGGAGTTAGAAATGTATGCAGATTACCCAGTTTATCCTTTCATTATTTCTTCTAATTAAAGAAGGTTTCCCATTAGTAATAACTTGGGACAGCTTTTAGTGGGGTAGATTCAATATGAACCCACAATGCTCGATACATATTATCTTAAGAAAATTTGTGTGTCTAAAGTTTATTGTTATTTATTAAATTAGTTTATATTCGATTGACATCACGTAACAAGAATAACATTTTACAATAAATTCTAACAAGGTAAATAAGCAAATAGGATATTTTCGATTTTAACTTTTAATTTACATCAATTCTAAAGTTGAAATTAAGTTCACCAATCCACGACGCAAACCATTAAATTAAGATTGACAAATTGATAGCCCTACTATCAATAATAATGTAATTAGTGTGAAATTTATAGACTATATATAGTCGTTCACTTATATATTTTCCTAAATTTTGGGAAGAGATGTGATATTTTAATGAAATTAGAGGAACAAATAGATACGTAAAGAGGGTAGGTTCCCTTTCTTCTTGTTTCTTCTTTTGCTTTTATTGTCACATTTCACATTGTTAAGGCAATAACAGAGACGTAAATCTAACTCTTTTAATTATTTTTTTTTTAAAACCAAAAAGGACTTTAAAGGAATGAGAAGCCAACAAGATTGCAAGCAGTAACGTACAAAAGTATATTAATTTTTTTAGGAATAAGACGTCAACGAAATTGTAATTTCACGAATGTTCATTCATCTTTCACTTTATTATATCAAAGTTATTAAACTAAACTCTTTATTTTTAATAAAATAAGTCACACAGCTTGCCTAAACTCTGTCCAACTGAATGTAAAATGAGAAGGCAAGAAGATAAGTTTTTTTAAGAAAGTACAATATAATAATTTAATTTTATGATCTTAAATTAAATAAAATATTTTTTAAATTTTAGAATTTGAAACACATTACGTAGAAAATTAAAATTAAAAATTATTAAAATAGGAAAAAAAATATTATTTTTTAAATAGGCCAAAAAAGGAAATTGAAACGGAGGAGTATAAATAGGAAGAAAAAAATAAAAATAAATAAATGAAGGGCTAAAAGGTAATTTCAACATGAGAATAGAAAAGGTAGAATTGGAGTTTTGCAATAAATGCATGTTGGCCTGTTGGGTGAATGAAAAGGTAGTGACAGATAGAAGCAAGACAATAATAAATGGATGGATGCAATGGATGAGATAATAGATATGATATGATAGAGCCAGGATATTAGGGAAGTGGGCAATGGGGCCATTTGGTTGGTATAGAAAAAAGATGAAAAAGAATCATAAATGAGAAAAGGTTATGTATAGTTTATTTTATTTTATCTCGATCGATGTTTTGATATTCACTTTTTTGAGTCACCATCAATTTGGATTTAGCACAAAAAATTTCTATTTTGGAAAAATGTTTCTACTAAAAAATATTTTTCATATTCAATATTTGAACTCGAAACTTTTTAATAAAAATAAAAAAAGTATTTATTATTCTATTACAATCTTTAGTAATAAGATGGTGTATAATTTAATTGCCATAGTATGAACCATTGTTTTCAAAAGTGTTTTCGGGGCAAGTCCCGAGGCGGGACATTCCACAAACGCTTTGGGGGTGCAAATTGAAGGCATAGATCCATAGGGCATAAGCCCTAGAATTTGGGGCGTAAGTCCTGGACGTAAAAATATTTTTTTTTATAAATCATATTTTTTATTATTGTTGGAATGATATATATATATATATATATATATATAAATCATAAATATTTTTTTTAAATAATGATGCCTAAAACTGATAGAATAGAGATTTCACAACACTATGTTTATTCTTTTTTTGGTCATTACTTTTACACTATTTTTCCTTTCCTTATTTGAAATATATAAACATAATTAGTGCAAATATTAGCTCAAGATAGGAATGACTAGTAGATGTATGTATGGCGATTTTATTTTAAAAATTATCTTGGTTATTATCATTTTTGTGTTGTTACTTTTTCCAAATAATAATTATAATATTTTTTTTCTATATTATTGGTGAATTATTTAAATTTCTCTTCAAAATTATTAAAAGTTTACTTTTATTTATTTTCTTTGTAATAAAATTATAAAATTAAAAATACATGAATTATATGTTCCGTAAATCTATGAGACTTACGATCCATATCTCGAAGCTTACGCCTCACCCATACTATATAAAATGTCTTGCCTTATAGCCTAGCTTTTTAAAATACTATGAACATTCAAAAATGTTGTGGGATGAACGTGATTGTCCAATTAACTATTGATCAAAATCTTGAATTTTGATTATTGAGAATGATTTTTTGAAAATAAAAATGATTCCTACTTTATGAATTATACACACTGAAAAAAGATAAAATAATAGTGAGTGGCTTAAAAAAGTAGCCTTTTTGGTACGCCATGCCAAATATTCTTCCTCTCTTCACCTTGGCTCTCTACTTCAAATTGCCCAATTATTAATGGAGTTTGATAGTTAGATGGGTGAGATAAGAAATAATAATTTAATACTCAATTAAATGTGAAATTATTTTTTTCCTTATTGATTATGGATATTATAAGTTTATGAATATTTTTGTACTAAAATGATAACATTAGTTATCTTATATAGATTGTAAATGGATTAATTAATCTCATGAAATATTTCAATTTATATCAACTTATGAAATATTCTTATACCTCTTTAATGTTTTGCCCTTTTATTTAGAAAATTTGTGCTGATTGTCCTGTTTCAGAATTCACGGCTTTTGTTCTTCATATGGAAATTCTGGCATTATTCCTTTTAGGTTAACTTATTTTATATTTGAAGTAAAACTTGAAAATTAAAAATGGTATTTGGAGATATATTTAGTATAAAGTTGCACAGATTGCTTGGTAAAATTTTAATATTCTCTAATTCACAATCGAAAAACGAAAGGCGAAACGCAATTAGGATTAAAATAATAACTTAAAACTATATAGAATAATAATATGTCATTGGAATTTGGTGAAATTCATAAATTCTACGACCTCCTCTTTGTCTACTAAAGATATACTCTCATGTCCCAAAAAATAAGTGTTATTTTAGAAAAAAATATATATCATATTTATTAAGAAATTAATAAATACAACACATAATTTACTAAACTATCCTTATTAAATATTTTTTGATAATTGAACACTATTAAGAAGATGAATATAAGGATATATATATATATATATATATAAACTTTTATCTTGAATTTCAAAAGTGATACTTACTTTCAGATGGTGAGCGTAAACAGTTGCATCTCTTATAGTTTTTGAACATAATTCCTGAAACTTTAGGGTTGTTTGATTCACGAAAAAAGTTATTTATTATAATTTCAAAATTATATATTTTGAATTAATTTATCTCATATCTCAAGTGGAATAAAAAGGCATAAATATAGTGGGCGATTATTTATATCTTTAATTAAATAAAATATAAATTTAATCTCAAATATAATATTGCGATATCACACCTTACATATCCAATGAAATAAAAGATCAGATTGAATATTGTTGGTAGGTGTAACTTCCCTTTGCTCATTCTCGAGTATACTTATAAATCAATAAGTAAATAACCTTTTTTTTAAAAATATAAATAAAGAACAATTAATGTTTTTCTCATATATTTTCAAGTGTAGAACAATCAATTATAATTTAATTAATCATATGTAAATTAGGTCATTGTATGGACGGCCGGAATATCTTACAAATTACAAATGTACCTCAAACGAAACCTTTCGTAATTTTCATAAGTTAATATAACTATGAATGATTAATTAATTATTTTATTGGAGCACTAGTACTAGTGCCAACAAGATAGTCTAAACAACTAAAGATGCGACAAATTTTCCCTTTTCTTAAACTTGATTTGGTTGGTCATCATCATTAATATAGTATTATTGTTAACATCCATATATTGCTATATACCATGTAGATTTTGACATTCATTAGAATATAGTTTCCTTTATCATCAAGCAAGTTATTGAAATAGTTTCTTAATTAAGCATTTTAGAATCAGAAAAAAAGAACTTGTCTTTCTTGAAACTTCTTAAAGAAAATTAGATAAGTAAAATCTATAACATGATAGACGACTAGTTGATTAGCAAGTAATATATAACAAATGAACTAAAACTATATACCACAAATAGTATAAAATTCTCTTAATGGGATCAATGAATTTTAATATGTGATTATAAATTAGTAACTCACATCAAAAAGTAAGTTGCAGGATAGATCGCTTTTTCAGAGTTTTCCAGAAAAGCTCACATATGGAATAGTTTGATACAAAAACTTCTTTGTAGTCCCTTTGTTAGAGGCTAATTAATTAGGCCCCATTTATTTACATTAACATTAGATATTTTGACTCTGAATGCACATCTAAATAATTAATAAATTATTTTTTGATTTCATTATTGAATTGTTAGGCTCCTTTATTTTTCAATATTTGAATGTCTATAAGTTATTTATTTTTAAAATCTAATAAATATTCAATTTAAATAAAAAACAATGAAATATTTAAAATATAGAAGTTTAATAAAATAAAATTATTATTTAATTAAAAAAATGAATATTTATGTTCGTTAGTGATGATGGAGATGATTTGTAGTGATGATGGTAGTGCTAGTGTCTAGTAATGATGGTGATGATGGTAGTGCTAGTGGAAGTTGTTGGTGTTGTATAGTGTTTGACATGATGGAAGAGTTGGTAGTGATAGGAATTGTGATAATTGAGTTGACTGATGTTATTAGATGACTTTGTTGACGCTTGACGATATATGATGTTGGTTATAGTTGATGATGGTTCTAGTTGTGATGGTGGATGTGGTTGATAGTAGGATCAATTGGTCGCAGTGGTCATAATAACTGAAGTGTTGGAGGAGGAGGTGGCTGTGCGGAATGATGATAGTGATAGTAAATATAATTAGAATGACGAAGGTAATAGGTATGATAGCGATTGATAATAGTGATTGACATCGGTAGTGATTATGATGACAAAAGTGGTCGATAATGATGCACAATTGACGACTTTGGTAGTGATTGAGATGACAGATATGATTTGTGGTGATGTTGGTGGTTATGACATAGTAATAGTGAAAATTATTCATACAAAAGTTTGTTGTAATGATTATTTAACCTTTAGTCAGACCTTAATAGTTAATACCTATTCAGATGATTAGATCAAATTAATATTTAAATCTTAATGAAACAAATACACATAATAATTCAAGATCGTTTAAAATATTTAGATTCAGACCTTTATTAAATACAGACAAATAAGAACTTTATAATAGAAAACATATAACAATGACAATCACATATGAGGACGCCAACCTTCTCTGTAAAGAAGATGTATCTGAGGATGAGAGGGGAGTTCTAGAAGGTAAATTGGAGAAGACTAATATGCAACAATGCAGCACCACCAAAGTGGACTTTCATACTATCTTTGGCCCTTATCAATGAGAGACTACAGACCAGGGAAAGGCTAGCTGCTTGGGGAGTAGTGGATGACTCTAGATGTGTATTGTGCAACACAAGGACTGATATAGTAGTGAGCATCTATTCTTTATGTGCGAGTATTCTGCAACATTATGGACGAAGATCTTGCACTGGATGCACATAGCCAGACATCCGTTAGTCTGGAAAGAGGAAATAACGTGGGCACTGCTACATTTTAAAGGAAAGCAGGCACTAGCGGAAATATTTCGAATGGCTCTAGCTAGCAGCAACTATTTATGCAGTGTGGCAGGAGAGGAACAACATAATTTTTCAGAACAAATCAAGGCCACTTGGTGTTCTTATACGTAATATTGTGCAGGAAATTCGCATAAGAGGGAGTAGGAATGCAAAACTAGCTAGTGCATTGAGTAGCTTAGATTACTACCCATAGTTAGTTTGAGAGTTTGGATACTATGAATCTGCAAGGCTAGCTGGGGCTGTCCAGACCTTGCTTTCCCTTGTACTTACATGGCTTTTTGGTAATAATATTTGCTATTTACCCAAAAAAAAACAATCACATATGTAATACAATAATTTGAATAAAAGAAATAACAAGTACATAATAATAAAATCGAAAGACAAGATCACAGTATATGAGTAATACATTCGAGATAATATAGGCGTTTTTAATTATATATTATTTTAAAATTTCATAAAGAAGCAATCAACAATGTTGGGTGATTAGTCTAAATCAGAGAAAAGTTAATGGACCCAAATGAGTTGATGACAGAATCAATTATGTGAAGCTCCAAAAAGCAGTTTTTATCGTTTTGTAAGGATATATATATATATATATATATATATATATATTCATTTTTGTTCTCATCTCACGTGATAGCCACCACGAATTGTCCCTTTTACGGTACAGGATCGTTTGGGGTAAGAAATAAACATAAATAGTTTTGAGATAAGTCTTGTTTGGCTTAAGTTATCTTGTGATTAACTATTCAAGATACGTTATCTCACAATTTATATGGGATAACTTATTCATTATTAAGGTATAAATGATGAGATAAATAATCTTATGACTACCTAATACCTCCAACCAAATACAGAATAAAATAATCTTACATTTTATATTGGAATTATTATTTTTTATTTCTCGTTCCAAACACTCCTAACATATTACAATTCATTGTTTTTATATTATGGTATCATTATTATGGTATTTATATATTTTAAAATTTTTCATATTTGATATGATATTTAATATTTATAAAAAAGATATTACAATATTATTATATTGAAGTATACTATTTTAATACAAATAAATATATAAATAATATTCAAATAAATTTAATTATTCAGATATTATAATTCTAACTACTTTATCTTTGATTAAAATATCTTTTTTTAGTGGTTTATCAAATGAAGGAAATTGCTTGTACTTTTTTGAAAAATATCTCTACTTGTATAACATATGTATGTATGATAAAATTGAGACATTTCTGAAAAGATTAAAATTACGATTCTCAATATATGAGTATATATAAATTAAGGTCTATTAAAATATGATTGTCATTTTATTAATCACAAAATATCAAAATCAAATTTTAAAATATTAAATCATACCAAATTAACTTATTATTATAATAATAATATTTTTTAAAAATTCAAAAATCTAATTATCGAATCAAAATTTTCATTACGAATATTATATCATGCCTATCCATACTCCTACAACCTATTCACCCTTTGACCAGCTTTTGTCAAGCGTATGAATCTCAGCGGCGAACTACAACGTGACAATTTCACGCATGCATAAAGCAAAACTCTTTGCCTGACATCTCAAACAATCTTAATTTGATTTTTAAAAAAAATTGTGAGTTATACTCGTAAGTTTTAAAATTATTAAAAAATATCAATAAATTTATACCATCATTTATATTAACATGTTCTGTGAAAGTCATGAAAACAAATATAACAAATATATACATAAAAAATAAAAGAAAAAAAAACATTATTGATTTATTTACAAAAAAATTATCAAATATATTTGTGAAGTAATAAAAATTATCCAATGCCAGGCTTGACAATGGGAAATATAATATAGTTTAGTTTGACTTGGATTCAAAAACATCTTCAAATCATTTAGTTTATCATTGCATCTTGGAAAGACATATACCTGTTTGTGACATGCAATCATCATTAGAGCTTGAAATCAATATATTTCCCTTGGCTTAATTCAAGAGTATATATAAGTTTTATGCACCAAACAAATACAAAATATACACCATAGATTCACTTAAAAAAAAGTTACAATAACAAGTAATTTACTATACAGAAGTACTCTAAACTGATTGGGAAGCAATTTTCCAAATAATTTAGAATTAGGATTTTTTTTTTATATATTTTAATTAGTTCTAACTTCTATGATAGAAAAAGAAAAAAGACGAAAAGATGAAGACCTTTGTCCCCTTTTTTTTATTAGAGAAGACAGAGAAAAGTGTAGAATGTTTTACCATACCTATCTCTCAATTAATTTTGGTACATACTTTAAAATTAAGATTTCTTTTTTTTTTATTCTTAAAATCTTCTACTTCGATTATTTTAAAAAAAATGACATTCCTGTAATATTTAAAAGGATATCTTTTTATATATAAATCCTACATTTGTTTTACTATGTAAAAAACACATAAGGATTGGGCCGACTGATTAGTGGTTGGACTAGTTTAGGTACATGTTCTCTACATGTCCAAGACTTAGGCCCAAATCCAAGACTGAGTGTGCTTTTGTCACGCTTCGAGAGAGTACTATAGGCGTAGTCGGCACTCGGAGATCATTGTTGGCCCCAAGCGAATCACTTGATCTGATTATTCATTCAAACACTCATCAGCGGAAGACTTAAAATACTCAAATGAGCTATCAACTTTGTATTCAATGAAAGAATAATTTAAATAGGCAATCTCAAAAGTCAACTCAAATACCAATATAGTAGTTTTCAAAACAGACTGACTAACAAAGGTCTCAACTCCAATCAATTCAATCTATGTCTAGGAAGCCTCTATCAACTGTCAAGAAGGTGCCGAGACAAGCTCACGACTACCTCAAAAGAAAGTACTCAAAGAAATAACTGAAGTAAACATGATTCCTCCGGAAGAAAGGAGGTCTCACCACTATCTAGAAAGGAGAAATAGTTCCTCAACGGAGTACATGTATCTACATCATGAAACGATGCAGGTCAAATGACGTCAGTAAATGAAATGTATGAGTATGTAAAATAGCAGGAAAGTAATGCGATCAACAGACTCAACGTCAATCAACTCGTCTCAAGGGACTTAACTCCATAATCAACTCAACTCAATAAGGAATGCAAAATTAAATTAAACAATGTTTTTAAAGAGACACAGACTTAGTAATATGCAACTCAACAAATCAAACCATTAATTTTAGACCTTAGGGGGTTTCTCTTATCCGATAACCACCACCTATGAGCCGGTGATGTACAACGAGCTGACATCGTTGCTACGTTTGTCCAATACTTTTCTACCGTAAGAGACGAATCAATAATCTTGGATCCACAATCAATCAAATCAAGTCCTCTTTTGGGACCAAAAGGGAAACGTTCGGTTTTACGGTTTAATCCTGTCCTACGCTGGCTACGTAGTTATTGAGTTCGAGTTGTTAGTTACACTCACTCAATTCGGTACTCGATACTCCTCCTAAGATTTAATATGCTCATAAAACTCAAATCAACTCAAATCATGCAAATCATTTCATCTAGTTACATTGAACTCTAATCAACTTAATCTATCTCAATCATTTATTATTTCATTTAGACTTCTTTTTAAGATGCATTCATGACTCATAAAGACTTTATCTCAAATCAATCATGTGACTCAATGCTCAACTCATTTAGACAATGTTCATGCTCTATCAGACCTCAATAAGTCATGCATAGACTCAGTTTAAAAATTCATAATATATGAAATGCATGAACATCATTCTCCTCATCTTAAAATAAATGTATATGCTGCAAAAATCATCAACTCAACAGGGGTTCATGAGAATGAAATCATGAACAGTCAAGTAAGAATTCAAATCATAAGAATCAACATGGTATATTTATCTATGTATGTAGACTTAATAAATAATTACATAATAATACAAGAAACTCAATCAAATGGGATTAGAACTCAAACTAAATTCTCAATTATGACGAAAAGAATATGTAGGGCATGTGGAAGAACTTAGTCCAGCATTGTAATTAGCCTTACATACATGATAATCGAAAGAATGTTCAAAATTCGAAGACCATGGTTGAAAACCTTGAACCCTAGCTTTCTTTCTTCTCTCTAATTGCATCTCTCAAAAGTTCTAAGTGTGAATGAGAGGAAAATCCTATGGGGTAAGTTAAGGGACCGATTTTTGGTCCCTAAGCGTGTAGGGTTCAATTAGAAAAGGGTGGAAAAAGAACGAAATGTCCTTCATTAAACTGAGTTGGGCACCTTCACGGATGGCCACCATGGCCCGTGAACCTCATCACGGTCTGTAATGCATGGCCGTGGTCCTTGACTTGGACTGGATTGGGAGGTTTTGGCCTTTATGGAGGCCACTATGGTCTGTGGTGGTCACTACGGGCCGTGAAAGCCCTCGTGAAGTTAATCCCTCCCAAGGCTTCTGAAGGTTGGACTTCACAGACCCTTTTATGATCCGTGAAGACCACTACGAGTCGTAATGCTCAATCGTGGTGGTCTCCAGACTTAGGAGTTTTTTTTGGGAGGGGGTGGTGGAGTGGGTCAACACCACAGATGGGACTATGGTCCGTGGTGCTCACCACGAGCTGTGGTCCCCCTCGTAGACTTCTCCCTTAATTCCTGTTCTTTTCACGGGACCTCTCCACGGGTTGTGAATAGGAATATGGGCAGTGGTCTGTCTCATGGTCCTTTCCTGGTGAGATTTTTATATCATTTCAGAGTTAGTTTAGGCTAAAAACTTCGAGGGTGTTACAACCCTTATTCATGAGTCACTTGCACTTTTGCCTCTAATTCTTCTGGTCTTTAATTTCTACTCCTAATAAAAAATAATTTTTTTTATGGTGCATAAGTTAATATTTTTATATTATAATATGTACATAACTTGGGTATGAATTCATTTTCTAAATCTTATGTTTCACTAGGCATAAATCTGATTATTAAAGGTCTAAAATTAAGACCAACTCATTTAAAAGGCTAAAATTAAAACATTAGGAATTTAGATATAAGTACAACACCCATAAAATATTGGCAACTTAATAGCTCAATAGCAAAAAAATCACTTAATTAATTGACACTATAGTCAACTAACAAAAAGTTAAACCCCTTTTTAAGGGGTGAATTATCTTTTATCTCTAAGAAGTCTTGTTCTCTCTCTACGCCCCTTTTAAGAAATGAATATTTTTATGAGAACTTACATAAATTCCACTAATTTAATAGCTAATTACTTAGATACATTTTAATTTTCTATATTACATATCTTATCATATCTTTGTGCATCCTGATACATTCAGATACGTTCTGATACACGTATCTCCGGATATATAGATTCAAAATTAGGTGTAATTTGTTCTAGATATATTGTATCAAAGTTGATTCACATGTATCTCAGATACATAACAAATCTCGCTCGTTTCCCTCGCCTCTCTCCCATCTCGCTCACCGCTCTTGCATGTATGTGGTATCAGAGATACATGCGAATCATGTCAGATATATACAGATACATATATCTAATGTGTATCTAGTGTGATTCACATGTATCGGAGATACATACGAATCTCGTTCGCCTCCCTCCACGTCTCACCCACCTCTTTCACATATATATATGATATTTTAGATACATATGAATAACGCCAGATACCTACAGATACACATATCTAGTGTGATTCTCATGTATTGGAGATTCATACAAATCTTACTCGCCTCTTTTTCTATCTCACTCGCCTCTTTCACGTGTATATGATATCTATGATACATACGAATCACGCCAGATATATACAAATACATGTATCTAGCGCGATTCACATATATTGGAGATACATACGAATATCGCTCGCCTTCCTTTCCGTCTCACCCGCCTCTTTCACATGTATCTTGTATCTTAGATGCATACAAATCATGTCAGATACATATGACTCTCGCTCGCCTATCTCCCTATTTTAGTGTATCTAGTAACAAATGTATAAGTATATCTTCTTCAGTATATGGTAAAATACTCTTATTTAGTGGTAAGATATGTAATATTTTAAAAATATAGTTAATTATAGTAGATATGATAGTGAACTATGTGCAATTATACAATTTTTCCTATTTTATCCCTGAATTTAAGTGATAAATCACACAATTTTTTTTTCTTGACGCCTGGAAGCTTGATGCTTCTCTTCTTGTATTTATTGTCTATAATTTGTATTTTGTCAGAAAGTTATGTATTGTACGGCCTTATTCTCGTACTGTTAGTAGCTTTTGTACCGGTGGTGCCAGATCCGGAGTGGTATCTTGTATATATTGTCTTTCTTGTCCCCTTAAGACGAGTGTTGTATATTTTGTACCTGTTACGTAGTTTTTCTCCCTTGAGCAAGGAGTTTCCACGTAAAATCTTGTGTCTGATTTTTACACTTCTGTTCTTTAGTTTCCTGCACTATTTTCTCATAAGGAACCTGGTCTCAGGAACTTGGTGGAAGCGTACCCTCTAACACATACCAAGCTATAATGTATACCTGAATCAAATGTTTACAACATATTTTGTCTGCATTTTATATTATATTCATTAAATATATATACATGAACTGAATGTATATAGCAAATTAACGCTATCTTAGATTAACAGATTTCATTATATTTACGTATACATGAACCACATATGTATAATAAAATTTTCTACGTTAAATTGAACGTATACATATACTTATTGCATACATTAACATTGGTTCTTTTATATTTACTTTATATGTATATCATAAAATTGTCTATAATAAATTAAATGTATACATATATTTTTATAATATGTATGTATATCTAAAATTGACTTACGCAATGTATATCTACCTTTATACATTTTTATCATTTGTATACATAAATAAAGATAATTGTATTGGCATCAATTCTTCACAATATGAATATCTAAAAAGCTTGTCTAGTTATTCATAATACGTATAACTGAATATATGACTATTAATTCACAAAATGTGTATCTGGATGTATATTTAGCAAAAACTAATAATATTAAAATGTATACATAATACTTCACAAAATGTATCAAAATGTATACATGTAACTCTTCTCCACCATCATTACCTTTATACCCGCCGCTGGTCCAACATGAAAAACAAAACTCTTAAAAACTAATCTTCAATCCCAGTTGTAAGCCCCCCCCCCCCCAACCAAACAAATTGAATTGCTAAGGACGAAAAATATTTTACAATCAGATGCATGTCATTGCAATAGTTTAGGATCAAATACAAATTTGAAGAATTATCCTGAATTTACATGTGAATTATTCTTTTCTTGGCAAACATTACTAGTATATTATTCTATATAGCTATAGTTTTAAAAAATTATGTGAATTGATTACAGTTTAATGAAATTTGCTATTATAAAAATCTGAGAGCTCATATACAAATCTGGAATTGAATTTACAAATCTCTAAAGCAAATATGGAAGCGAAAATACAAATCTAGAAGCAAATATATACAATCTATTTTGAAAGTCCAATTTGTATAATGCAGCGAGATATATAAATGGAAATCTATAGAACGTAATTAAGTAAAATGTAGCTAAACAACCTAATTATGTTTCAAAACTTTGCTATTTTTGAAAGTTTCCTAATGAACATTGCACATTGTATTTCTCTTTCTTATGGGCACAGTTCGGTATGCAATTTTGAAAGACGAAATGTTATCTTTTCCTTTGCCATGACAACAACGCGGACAACTATTATTTTTAGAATTAAATTAGTAAATCACTTGGACGGTGGATGTGCACCTCTCTTTTTTGACTTTATTGCATTCTCCCACTTGAAAATTTAATTGAGAAATAATTAAGTCTTCACATCATTTTTTTACCCAATTACTGCAATATTACGTTTTTGCTAAGCCAATAGAAGACCGACATCATATAAATTTATTACTATTGATCGGCTTCGTAAACATATCTGCTAGGTTGTCATTAGTGTGAATTTTCTGAATATCCACACTGTCTTCTTCCACCTTCTCATGAACAAATTGATACTGAACTCGTATGTGCTTTGTCCTTGAATAAAATGCCGGATTCTTTGCAAGATGCAAAGCGCTCTAACTGTCACGAAATAGAGCAACTTTCTCTTGTTTGTGTCCGAGCTCCTCCAGTAACATCTACATCCATATTGCCACTTTGCTAGCTTGTGTAGCTGCTACATATTCTGGTTTTGTTGTAGATGTAGCCACGATAGACTTCAGTTTTGAAATCCAGCTTACAGCTCCTCCAGCAAGAGTAATGTTACACCCTAGAAAATTTTGTGTTACTAAGGTTACATATGGCTTAATGTAAACTCGAGGAGGATCAAATATTACAAATATAAATAATGAAATTCTGCTGTAGTAGCATGAGGATAGTATGAGTATAATATTTGGAGTTCGAATAATATGATTGGAATGATATGTTAAAAGATATATAACCCTCGTAACCGTAAGCTGATGTGAGGCCCACATGATGGAATTTTTATAAAAAGGACATATGATAAGTTATATGGATAATATATGTGAAGTTAAACACAACTCAAGGAGGACCCTTGAGTCAAATCCAAGTGTAAGCCCTCCAAAAAGATGTTTTTAAGTTACATTTTTGGGTGATCTGATTTGGAGAGACCATAGGTTGTGGGAATTTATTCGATATCAGGCTGAGAATTTTTAATTCTGAATTTTAAAATGGCTCGACCTGTTTATAAATTTCTATCAGTATAGAAATATTAGTTGAGATTAGGGATTAATTAGCCATGATTGGATTATTAAGTGGGAATTTGAGATTAATTAATATAAATTAAGTTAATAGTGGGATGAAAAGTGGTCCCCACTGCCACATGGTCAATTCTAATTAACCCAGCTTTAGTGGGGGGACAAGTAGGCCTCTTAGACAGCACACCTTGTCTCTTTATTGACTAAAATCTGTAGTCAATTCCTTTTCCAACTCTAGAAAGCTCTCCAAAAAGAGAGAAGCTCTCACATTCATCAAATGGAGCTAGAGAGTAGTGATGACAAAGAGAGAGTGATGGAGAGATTAAGGGGTCAAGGGTGGCATTTTTCTTCAAGACCATGGCAACAACTACAGTGATGCTAAACAGCCATGGAGAAACCAAAAATCGTCATCCTTTCAATCATCAAATTTCAGCAAACTAAGGAGCTAAGTATCAAGGTAAGACTTGAATATTTTTTATGCGTTTTATGGTGAGTTTGGACGTTTTGTGAGTGTATAAACGTGAATTGGATGTATAAAATTATGTGTGTTGATGCTGGAATATTGGTAAAACGTTGTGGACTATTTTGGTGGAGAAAATTGAATAAATTTTACTTAGTATTTGATTGTTATTATTATGGATTTTGTGATGAGAATGAAGGGATTAAATGGTTAAAGTGGAGGTTGAAATTCGTTTTGTGGGCTGTTGAAGAACTTATGGTGATATTAACATGGCTTTCTTACATTTAAATGAGTAATGTTGCTGTTTTGGGGCTGCTGCTATATGTCATTAAATTTGATGAAAAGATAGAATGAAACAAGGCATAAAAATCATATGTAGTTTTCTTGGTGTGTTTGCAAGTATTCGCAAAGTTTTCGAGCATCTTTATGTTGTAGATAATAACTGTTTTGAGATGTTGTTGTTTTTATTGAGCTTAGAATATTAATGGTAATTAAGGTTATATATTGCATTATATGTTGATTGGGCTGTTTTGGGATTGTTTCCATAAAACGTTAAGACTATGTTCATTAAAGATGACTTGAAGATGTAGTAATTGTATGTGGATTTGAAATTATGGTTGAATGTTATGAATGTGGACTGCCTTATTCTAGAAATGATGTTATAATGAAGAAATTAATTGATATTAAATGGAATTGGGAGTAAGAAAACTCCATGATTAATGTTGGTATTAAAATAGTAAGAATTGGAGTTTCTTGAATTAGATTGGGTTAATTGTTGCTATTATTGTCATGGATTATGTATTAAAAGTGAAGGGAATGTATATGTTAATGTTTGAGCCATGTGGGGCTTTTCTAATAAAAAATGATGGATTATTTTTGATTCATGTTGTGGTTATTATTGTGGTTGATTACATAATGAAAATGAAACCATTCAACTTGTCAAGTGGGAGTTGTAATTGATTTAAGGGTTGGTTGTAACGTGTGGTTGCTTGTGTTGAATTGAAAGATTAAGTATAGTTATGATTATGCATCGTATGGTTAATTGTGGGCTGCTATAAATCATTTTGATAGGGTGTGATGGATGCAACCTATTAGAAGTAATTTGATAGCATCGTAGTCGTCATGTTGATAATCAACGGAAGTCAAATGTTATGTGGGTTGTTTGGAGTATTTTTGAATATTGGCTTGTCTTGACATGACATTTGAATATGTAATTGTTGATATTGTTTGGTGATTGTATGACTGATTTGAAAGTGAGAAAAGTGAGCAGTATAGGGAAAGTGTTGTCCAATTTTTTTTAGAAATAACCTACGAATGACGAAGTACGTTTTATGCCTTTCCATAGCCTAATCATAGTGCTTAACGTATTAATATAGGTTGAGATCCTATGGGGCAGCATATACATATTGTTTGCGGATAAATGCTAAAGGTATATAAAACTAACCTTTCCTTCTTTTGGCATGATCCATATGAAACGAACAGACAACGAATATATAAATTACAAAGAAGCTCTTATTCTTAGATATATCATTATGTCTTGACTCATGTGTATGCTTCCATCCGTCCTAGTTGGTATAACTCATATTTTGCTATAATTCATATTTCGATATAATCTATATTTGGTATAATTCATAATGACAATAGAAGAGTACTTGAAATGACTATTATCTTGATTTTCAAATGATGGTTCTTTTTTATTATTCCATTAAGTCTACGATGATGATCAAATTATACATGGTTGCTAATGATACCCTATTTGTGTATATTATTATTGTATTATCCACCGAGTCTTACGATAGGCCGGGTATGTTATTATATATGGATTCTACTATATTATTCACTGAGTCCCTTACTAGTGGGTCGAATACGTGATATGATAATATGATGTTATGATGATATAAGGATATGATTATGACACCGAGTTTCATGACGGGCCGGATACGGTATATGTGTACACAACTTAATTCACTGAGTCCTATAGTGGGCCGGATACGGCATATGACCATGATATGTATGACTTCATTTATAAAATAAAGGTATAATTGAAGTTAGGCTTGGTGCTCAGGCCATCCAAAAGAGAAGTAGTTGCAAGTATCTTGGGTCTATCATGCAAGGCAGCGTGGAGATTGACGATGATGTCACACATCGTATTGGGGTAGGGTGGATGAAATGGAGGCTCACTTCCGGAGTGCTGTGTGACAAGAATGTGCCACCAAAACTTAAGGGCAAGTTCTATAAAGTGGTGGTTAGACCGGCTATGCTGTATGGGGCGGAGTGTTGGCCAGTTAAGACTTCTCACATTCAAAAGATGAAAGTTGCTGAGATGAGAATGCTGAGATGGATGTGTGGGCACACCAGGAGCGACAGGATTAGAAATGAGGCTATTCGGGACAAGGTAGGAGTGGCCTCGGTGGAAGACAAGATGCGGGAAATGCGACTGAGATGGTATGGACATGTGAAGAGGAGAGACACAGATGCCCCAGTGCGGAGGTGTGAGAGGCTGGCCATGGATGGTTACAGAAGAGGTAGGGGTAGGCCGAAAAAGTATTGGGGAGAGGTGATTAGACAGGACATGGCACAGTTACAGCTTACGGAGGACATTACCTTAGATAGGAGGGTGTGGAGGACCCACATTAGGGTAGAATGCTAGTTCATAGTCTTGTTTTTCTTCTCTATTCATAGGCGTAGTAGTGCATTACGATCTCTTGCACTGTGAATTCTGATTTTTGTTATTTATGTTATTATTTATTACTTTCTATGCTTTGATTACTCTATTGAACCTGTGACGCTATCATTATTTATTTAATCGTTATTTGTTATTTGTATTTATTTATTTGTATTTATTTGTTATCTATTCGTTATTTTTTTGTTGTTTTTCTCATAAAGCTTTTAATTTCCTATTCTAATGCATTTATGCATTTATGCTTTTACTGAGCCGAGGGTCTCTAGAAAACAGCCGTCCTACCTTGGTAGGAGTAAGGTCTGCGTACATTCTACCCTCCCCAGACCCCATGTTGTGGGATTTCATTGGGTTGTTGTTGTTGTTGTTGTGTCTTGAATCTCTACTTCAGATGTGATCTCATTTATGATATATTGTGCTTTATATACTCAGTACATATATCGTACTGACCCTCTTTTTAGGGGGGCTGCGTTTCATATCCTCAGGTACAGACGTTCATTTTGGAGATCCACTATCTTAGGATTTCCACTTAGCGGTTTTAGAAGTGCTCTATTATCCTGAAGCCTAGACTTTTGGTATAGATATTTTGATGTATATATTTGTTTATCTAAGGGTATGACGGGGCCCTGTCCCGTCTATGTTATAGTTGATATTCTTAGAGGTCTGTAGACATATATGTAGGTTGTATATAGATTTGGTCGAGCTGTGCTAGTATGATTGATGTTTCGGAACGTTCTCATTCATAGTAGCAGCCTTGCCGGCTTGCGTATATACATGTATATTTTAGAATGTGATGTGTAGTGGCAACCTTGTCAGCCTGCGTATATATATATATATGATATATAGCAGGATATTCCTACATATAATAACAGCCTTATTGGCTTACGTACTATGTTATCTTTGATGTTGTAACTCCTCAGGAGACAGGTTGTAACATATATAAATATGAGACAATTTTGAGGTGACATTATGTTTCCTTAAGTCCCATATCATATTTAGTTGTGAATTGATTACAGATAACAAGTGTGTATACGAGTGCCCTATTTAGACACTAGTCACGGCCCACGGGGTTGGTTCATGAAAAAAGTGGTATCAGAGCAGTTAATCCTCGGAGTGTCTATAGACCACGTCTAGTAGAGTCTTGTTTATTGGTGTGTTGTGTACCATATTTATAAATAGGAGACTACAGGATATTTAGGACTCTACCTTTCTTTCATATCTAAGATTGTGCGATAGAGCTCAACCATAGAAAATAAAATTCCTTTTTTATAACCTTTGATTTTAGTTGAAGAACGACATCGACAGAAGAAAGTGAGTGATGATATTGGAAGCTGCACAGTACACGGGTAAGTAACAGTACGAAAGAGGCATGTTAGATAAGGTAAAAATATTGAAATGTGATTGAAATATAAAGTTGAAAATTGAAAGGAAAAGTAGACAAGAAAATATAACAGGTGTAGTTCCAGTGAAAATATGAGGTAAGTCCATCATTTTTATACTGTTGTTGATATTGAGCGCCCTATGTGGCTGTGATATGAACTGATATGAATATATATATGTTGGCCCTATGAGGCATTGTTGGTATTTCCCGCGTGTAGGTTTTGAGATAGTAAAAAATACAGAGGAAACTCTGCCCAAAAGTTTCCAGGAAAAATAAAATAAAATAAAGAGAAAGTGGATATAAGTTCATAATATGTCTTGGAAGTTGATACCAATAGGGTAAATTTATTATGTTGGACAAAATCTTTAAGAGATACCGTCCATGTTATCCGTAAGGGCATCATTCTTACTTGGGAAATGATATTTCAAAAGCCTATATAAGCCGCAAAGTTTAGAATTCATTTGAATGGATCAAGATACGTTCCAACCACAAATTTCCTTAGAAAAAGCTCATGCTGAAGGGCGAAATGTCTAGTGATTAATTTTACTTTTGTTGAGAAATATAAAGCATGCAGCAAGCAATTGATGAATTAGATAATTCATTTACGACTTAGGAATAAATCTGGAGGTAAACCATGTGAATCAAGCACTAACAAGTCCCGAGGTGCTTATCGGATTCTAATTTCCTTCTGGTGGTGGTTGGAGAATGTCTTATGATAACATTTTATTAGTTCTTAACCAACTAATTGGAGATGGAACTTGTGAATGGAAAACATAAACTTGTGGGCTATTTCGGATCATGTATTTCATATGTTGATGATGCAATTCTAGGATGATTCAGAAAAGCTTGTGATACTAAGGGATGATTTAGAAAAAAGTTAACTACACTTACTCCACTAAGTATAATTGACCCATAGTAAGAATCGTGAATAAGGTTAAAAAGTATTACACTATGAGATTGAGTAAGAACAGGATATAATGTGAATATAATGAGAATCGTTATGAAAATAAGTAAAATCTAGCGGGGAAGTGACTAAAGGATATGATGTGATTTGTGGGAAACAGAAAAGCAAATAAGAGAACGAATAATAAAGACTTACAAAAATCTATAGGAAAAGTTCAGAATACAAAGTCGGGTGGTAACGAAAGTGAAGGTAAGCAACAAGATAGAATGAATGCCAGAAATGACTGGTATGATAAGAACAAATAGAGGTGAACGTGATATGTTTTGAAAACGAGAAAGGGGTTATGAGCATGTGAAAAAAGGGAAATAAATAGCTACGAGCTGAAGGTATTGTACGATAAAAGGTGATAAGAAAAGACCACTATTAAAATGAATTTGATATGATTTTGAGTAAGATTAAAAGTTAGCATTGGGTACACAACAAGGGTGAAAGCGTATAAGGCATAAAGGAGTATTGTGTATATATGAATTCACCTCAGAAAATAGTGAGATCCTTAGAGGACATGGAATGTAGATTTGCAAAATAACAGATGTATTGTGAGTTTATTAGAGGAACATGTGATATCAATTGGGATAAAAATAGTGTTATAAGAAAGTTTGGAACACTGATCACTAGAATATAAGTGCCACCGAATGGAGAATTTGAAACGATTATAAGCACAAGTTAATTACTGATTGGAATGAATGGAATGTGGCTTTGAATGAATTGCTACATTAATTATATCATTCGAGTACCATTTATCAGACGAGATTTTATACTATATATCTGGAATTCTCATCATCTTGTGATTGTGTTAAGGTTTCGTACATGGGTAATCTAAGTTATACATGGATAATGTATTGGAAAAGAATCGCATGAATTTGAAAATTGAAATGGGGACATAGAGTAGAATATAAATAGATAATCATATGAGTACACCCTAAATGGGGAAAGTGGATGAGAGAAATACAAGTGCAAGATGAAATCAACTGACACTGCAACAAGTTAAGGTGAACACCTAAACTTCATATGAGATCCCATGCTGGAACAAGTTAGTAAAATTTTAAAGCCAGCAATAAATAGATAAAAGCCAAGATGATATTTGAGACGGTGCTGAGAATTATTGATAAAGATCTTGAAAAGTATGACATCAGAAGATGGATGCTTATAAAAAGGACGAATACGACAAGAGAATAGTAACAAGTGTCTTGAAGATATTATAAAAGATACCAAGACTATATTGGATTAGAGGTTGAGATGTTTGTAACATAATTATTGGCTAATGATATTGGGATATACAAGTAGCAAAGGAGAAAGGATAGGAAATCTCTTTTATGGTAGAATATGAGAAAATTTAATAGTAAGTAAAGGAAGGGATGCAAGTATGACAAAATAGACAACAAGTGAGTGTTAGTACAATAAGAAATGTAGAGCAAAATAAGGCAAGAGAAGGAAAGACTATGATTAGAATTGAATGCACTTTGTACAAATTCTACAAGAATATTTATGCAACCTATGAATATTGGTATTGTAAGGGTAAGATCAAGTAATTACTTGAGAACCAGAATAAGAATTCAGTAACAAAAATGTGATTGCAATATTCCGGATACATTAAAGAAAATATAAGATAGTTTGAGAAAAAACTATAGAGATATAATTAGTATTGAGGGCAAAAGTCATAGGTGAGTCCTGATATCAACTGAAAGAGGTAAGAGAAAATATCGGGTCTGCATAAAGACTAACGTGGCGACGTTATGATATTTTCTGGGCTGATTTAAGCACCTACACATAATAATAACTCTAGAATTTCTTGATTGAATCCACAGTAGCATTCCTGTGGATTGTTGTTTGTGTCTATTGGGGATGTGGATGACTTCCAAAAATTTATTATTTTGAAACCGAAAATAACAAAAAAATTAAACCAAACCGAAAATAACCAAATAGACAGTTATTTTTTTGATTTAGCCGGCGATGCTGTGGTAGAAGACTGAGCTCTTTCGCCCCAAGTCGGACACTCTCTCAGAAAATGACCCACTTGGCCACATTTGTAATAACCATTCTTCCCTACTCTACCCTCTCCCAAGTGGAACTTACCGCACTTGTTATAAGGCGGCTTTCTCCCGAACTCTATGCTTAGTTATTGAAAGTAGTTTAACTTTAGTATCCATAATAAAGGCTCTTATTTCTTGTGTTTCCCTATATTATTGATCCCTCTCATATTCAATGACACTAACATGTAGCCTGTAGTAAGTAGGAGTTCTGCACTCCAACATCCTCAACCTGGCCGCTACTTATTCCCACTTTAATCTGAGTTTGTCCTCCCTTGAGTAACACTGTAAATTCATTGGAGGTAGTAATGCCTTTCTTACCACTATAAAAGCTATTCTGACCTCTACTAGTTGAACCACCCCATAAATCCTGCCAATCTGTGTGTTTTTCTCAGGAACTATTTATGGAGGAGTTATTTCAGCGTTGCCCAACTGCTGTTGCATTGGTCCAGTGGTTTGCCTTGCTTTATCAGTAATTGTCTGATTCTGTTTGTATTGCCACTTCTTAGGAACCGCCTGTGTATTAGCTTCTTTGGTGCTGTCATTTTTTGCATTGTACCTTTCGCCAGTTGAGGTTGTATTCCATTGTGCACAATCCTAATACAATTATGTCCCACCTTTAAACAATGATCATTGCAATAAAGTGGAGTCGAACAGTATTTAATAACCTGCTAGAATATCCTCCTAGTCGGGTCATCATAGACTTCAATACTCTTAGTAAGTGATTTAGTGATGTCCATCTTTATAAGTAGTCTAGTATATGAGATCCTTTCTGTGTGAGTAGTGCAACTATCAACATATAAAGAAACTCATAGACCACTACCAATTTTACCAAGAGCCTTTTGTGTCCAGCAATTTAGTGGCAAATTAGGACACTGAACCCATAGAGGAATAGTTTTCAAAACTTCATCGTGAAGGTCAAAATGAACAGTCTAGGGCTTGGCAATTACAGGCCTACTAATCATAGTGTGAGGTCCTGTGTATAGGACTTCATTCTTATCCTCGATATTATCAAACAATATCATATAGTGTGATAATTGATCTTAGATGTAACCATAAAATTCCATTGTCCTGTTATGAACCTTTTCAGTGCAGTGATAGTTGGTTCAACTCTTACTACATGCAGAATCATTACTTTTTACCATTTTTTTTCAGAGCCTCAGCAACATCATGATCAAGTAGCTGGACTACCTTTGTGTCCTCCTTAATATCAAGTTTAATAAATTCAAAATTCATACCTTTGGAGCCCATTGATTGTCGAGGTCTTACCCTTCTCTGTGTTTCCACTTACCTCATCAGACAACCTTCTTTGGTTACTACCGTTCCCCTATTTTGGGAAATTGGTGGTAATCACCTGACGAGGGGTTCGCTTCTCTGCTACATCAGTTATCTATGCTACCTATGGGATCCCTTGATTAGGTTTGGGAGTTCGCACCTCACTAAGAGCCAGTGTTTTTTGCTGCATTAGTTCTTCTTTGCATGGTTGTCCCCCCTTTCTCACCATCGTCGTCTGTCAAATTAGCACTCACGCTAATGTGCGTCGAGAGAAAGGAGAGAACGAAAATACGGAGGTTATAAAACTTTTTTACTTTTTGAGTGAATCGTGTTGCACGTGCTACAATGTTAAGACGTTCGTTGTTTGTTTCAAATTAATTGCGTCAAAATTTGGTTAGATGAAAATAATGGTTGCCTATCTTTTGTTGCTGATGTTAATGACCCATGGAATCGGATTTAGTATTCATTGAGGACCCATTGGATTAACGTTTTTCATGTTATCCTTTTCTAATATTTCTTTTAAAAAAAATAAAACTTCGTCTTCATTGTTAATTGATAAGCATAAACTTCCAATTTAAATTTGACATCCCAAACTCTATGCCCGATCATTGAGCAGAGACTATTTCCACTATTCCTACTCTTAACGAAAAATAGGACGGGGATGTACAGAAATATTCAGAGGGGCTCGTATGTAACATATTTGAGCAGGTTTTGTACGTAATAAAAGTTGGGACGGAAAAACTACTACACAAGCATACAAAAGTTATGATTAAGGTTAAGAATTACTCTAATTGGTAATTAATTTGGTATTAATTAATAGGGTGTGATTAATGGTAGTACAATCTCCTATTGATCGTCAGTTAAAATGCATTGATAGCTAGTGTAGTAAGATCTTCTTCACATTACTCTAATTGGCCCTTGTGTTTTGACATTTTTTTTTAGTATTGCGTTCATTAGGATTCAATTTGACTAATCTTTGAGACTAAATCAGATTAGTAGCTTATTTGGATTGACTTGTTTTTAAGTAACTTATAAGTTGAAAACTGCTTATAAGTTGGAAAAAAAAAGTAGGTGCAGACCAATTTTTTATTTTTGACTTATAAGTTGTTTTCAACTTATAAACGGCTTAAAATAAGTTCATCCAAATAAACCCAACTATTTATTGGGGCTTATTTTAAGCACAAAATGACTTTAAGTTGGTCAGCCAAACACTCAAAAAAACTGAAAACAACTTATAAACAACTTATAAGCCAATTCAAACGGCCTCTAGATCAATTTTATATTTTATGATTAAAATCGTTCGAAACTTATAGAATAAATATTATACGTGGTAAGTACTAAACAGTCACAAGTACTATATTAAAAAATACATGTTACACGCACAATATAGATAGATTCTTTTCTACAAATATCTAGTTCTAAATTTTGTTCTTTAGCGAATACCTAATCTACTCCTTCATGTGGACATGTAAGGTTGGAAATGCAAATGGCTTTTGTTTGTTGTTTCTATGGACTCACATTTAGGCGGACAAGTAAGATTATGCCCTTCGTGATAAAAATCACAACAATTACTCATTTTAGTAATGGCTTATTCTTTTCCCGTTTGTTTAAGTTTTGATGGACAGAGTACCAAAACCCTCACTATTTCAAAGCTTTTCCTCCACGGAAGACGCTGTCAAAGTTTCAAGGTCTCATGCAATAATGCCAACAACGTCAATGGTGATGAGCATGACAAAAACCTTGAAGCAAATGTTGATAGGAGAAATGTGCTTGTTGGTTTAGGAGGGCTGTATGGTGCTTCCAATTTTGCACCATTAGCTGCCAATGCTTCTCCTGTACCGGCGCCTAATCTCATATCGTGTAGTAAAGCCACGATATCGAGGGGTCCAGAAGTACCATATAGTTGTTGCCCTCCTACACCACTCGACTTGGACAACATTCCATATTACAAACTTCCTCCCGTGTCTAAGATCCGTAAGAGGCCGGCCGCTCAAGACGTGAATGAGAAATTTATTGCAAAATATCAATGTGCCACTCAAATAATGAAGAAATTGGACAAAGACGACCCTATTGGATTCAAGCAACAAGCCAATATACATTGTGCTTATTGTAACGGTGCTTACTTGATTGATGGCAAAGTATTTCAAGTTCATAACTCATGGCTTTTCTTCCCATTCCATAGATGGTACTTGTACTTCTATGAGAGAATATTGGGAAAACTCATCGATGATCCAACTTTCGCTTTGCCATATTGGAATTGGGACCATCCAAAGGGCATGCGTTTACCTCCCATGTTCGATCTTCAAGGGACTTCCCTTTACGACGAAAGACGTAATCCCCACGTCCATAATGGAAACATAATCGATCTTGGTTCCTTTGGAGACGAAGTTCAAACCACTGAATTACAAACATTGACAAACAACTTAACTCTAATGTACCGTCAAATGGTAACTAATGCTCCATGCCCCTCCCAATTCTTCGGTGAGCGTTACGTTCTCGGAGTTGATCCCAAAGGTCAGGGAACTATTGAAAACATCCCTCATACTCCCGTCCACATTTGGACAGGTACTGTCCCGGGTCCGAATTTGCCTAATGGTGCCACGTCATACGGTGAGGATATGGGTAATTTCTACTCAGCCGGTTTAGACCCGGTTTTCTTCAGCCACCACGCCAATGTGGACCGGATGTGGGTTGAATGGAAAAAAATAGGCGGGAAAAGAAGGGATCTCACGGACAAAGATTGGTTGAATTCCGAATTCTTTTTCTACGATGAAAACCGTATCCCTTACCGTGTGAAAGTACAAGACTGTTTGGATATGACGAAAATGGGGTATGATTACGAACCAACAGCCATTCCATGGCGTAACTTTAAGCCAACAAAAAAAAGCCGACAAGGAAAGGTGAATTTAAGTTCAATTAAGCCAGCAAACAAGGTATTCCCACTCGCGAAGCTGGACAAAGCCATTTCGTTTTCTATCAATAGGCCGGCTACCTCAAGGAGTCAAAAGGACAAAAATGAACAAGAGGAGGTGCTAACATTCAAGGGTCTAAAGTATGATTATACCAAATATATAAGGTTTGATGTGTTCCTGAACGAGGAAGAGACAGTGAATGCGGATGAGCTTGACAAGCTGGAGTTCGCGGGGAGCTTTGTCAATTTGCCACAAGTTCATGTACATAATATGGACTCAGATGAATCGTTTCAGCTGGCCATTACTGAACTGCTAGAGGACAATGGATTGGAAGATGACGATACTATTACGGTAACTGTGGTTCCGAAAAAGGGTGGCCAAGTGCTCTCCATCCAAACTGTAGATATTGAATTTTTGGATGGTTAAATTAATGTTTTTCAGTCCAACAATAATTTTCTTGACCTAAGGTGCATGTGCATTTACAGTAGAGGTTGAATGTGAAAGGCGGAATTATTCAAAGTGAGATATTTGTCATAATGGCACCTAAGGAATCCTTTAGGACCACCTAATAGATTTTTCCATGAAATGCACATATTTCCGATTTAAGATTTCTACCTTTTCATATAATTATATTACATTTATCTAGTCCAGTGGTTTGGACTTGGGACTTTCATGTTAGAAGTAAGTTCGAAATTTCTTGTCAGAGAAAGCAAGGTTTGTATTTTGAGTCGAGCTCATCGCATCGAACTTGCCTATAGCAGGTTACCTCTCCTGTGTGGCTTGTCAGCTATTGTATAGGAACGAAGGTTTTATCCTGTGCACATCCAAATTATAGTGATTGCGGTTTTCCTTATCATTAAAAAATAATAATAATTTATATAATATTTGATAGATAAATAACTTATTAGACGATTTTTTTTAGTAGTGGTTTGGCTTGGAAAGCCATATGAATATTTTTCTCTTAATTAATAATTCCTTGGAAGAATTATATTTCCTCCTCTCTTTTTTTCCCATTTGGTTTATCATTGAAAAAAAACATGATTTGTATATTGGACCTCACGAATGTTTTGCACGCGAGAATCAATAATAACATAATTTATGTTGATGTACGTATCATAAATTACGATAATTATAGTGGAAAAATAATGTGATATAGAGCTCGTTTGGATAAGCTTTAAGTTGGTTTTGGATGTGTTTGCCTAATGATAACTTTAAGTCATAAAGTCAGTCAAAAATGAAAAATTAGTATTCCAAACTTTTTTTTTCTAAATGGTTAAAGTCATTTTCTTTGACCATGAAAATTACTTTTATATCACTTATATTTTAACTAAATTTCAAAACTACCATTTTTATTCTTTTAACCCTAAAATTCACATCATTTTCCTCATTCAAGTATTTTTATCCAAACACTCAAGTTCTTATTTATAAAAATAACTTTCAGCACTTCAAAGTTTTAAAAACACTTCATTCATAAAAGTTAATTTTTTTAAGCTTATCCAAACGGGCTCATACACATAAAAAGCATGTACACTTGATTATTAGTAATATAAAAAAATATTAATAAATGAAAAATTGAAAATGTCAAAAATAAAATAGATATTGCATAGAACAAAAAAAGAGAATGACTATATATTTTTCAAAATTGAAGAAGAATATAATTTTTAAATCAAAATTATCTTGAATGTAAATGATTTTTACATTTTAAAATATATAATAATTATTAAATTAAAATATATATAGGTGAAAGATGTACAACCATCAATGCCGATTGCCGAAGCATATTATGTATTTTCTTGGATCCCTTGTCTCTCGTCCTGTCTTGAATCGTCATATTATATCTATATATTAATATTATTACAAGCAAGAAAGTATAATCATAGGATTATGTCCAGTGACAGCGTAGAATAAAGATATGTGATAGTTTTAAGATAAATTAGATAATAATTAGTTATTGTTTGTCTTAAATTTTTAGAGTTTTTTATAATTTAAATTCTGGCAGTTATTATTTTATATTTTTCAAATTTTTTTATGGTCATTTAAATTTTCGCAGTTTATTTTAAAAAATGTTCAAATTGTGACAAATTTTTAGTCATAGATGGTTATCTATATATTTAAATTTTAAATACACATTAAAAAATAAAAAATAAAAAACAAATCAAAGAATTACTAACTGCACATTAACTCCCCACTTCTATCCTAAACCGTCTCAACTTTTAAATTAAAAAATAGAAAACTTAAAAAGGTGTTATGATAAATTTTAATTAAAATTAGTTTATAGATAACTAAAAATTAAAGTTTGAAACATTTTTAACAGTTCTAAATTGAAACTATAAAAAGATAAAAATTATTTTAAAACATAAATTGTTAAAATTAATGTTTAAATAAAGATGAAGTTTGCTAAAAAATAGTTAGTTGAATTAGTGTTAAATTTTGAATTTGAATTAGAATGTGCAGATTCTTCTAAAACTCAAATTGAAAACTAAATTTATAATAGATAAAGTTCTAAATTTTTACATTTAAAAATATATATATATATATATATATATATATATAAAACTACTATACATAATGCACGTGTCTCATTCTTCCATTCCCCACTCTCACGTTCTCTGTATACACATGATGACATGAACATAACAGATACAAACACATACAAATGATTTAAGATTTTGTGAGTAAGAAGGATATTATTCCAATTGAGCATAAAGAAAAAAATAAATCAAAACAATAGTTAAAAAGAAGAAGAAGAAGGACCTAGATAAATAACTAGCTAATATTTTTTTTTACAAATAAATCTCTTCAAAAAAATTAAAATGAAAAGGATAAATTAAAAAAAAGACAAATAATAACTTACCAACAGCAACACCAAATCCCTCTCACGTCCCCCTAAATTTTTCATTCCCCATTTTTTTCACACAATCAAACTATGATCAGATATGGTTACAACTTAATTATATTTGCATACACATACATATAAATTACACTTTCACACAGAATATATGGGCAAGCACAGATAGAGGTAATAAAAAACACAGAGAAAAAATTAGAGTAAAGATTTTGTTTTTGGTGTGTGTTGCTTAAGTTGCATTAGAATAATTGAGTATATTTTGGTTAGGTTAAAAAATTACATTAGAGGCCATGGATAGTCGTGTTGCTTAAGTTGCATTAGAATAATTGAGTATATTTTGGTTAGGTTAAAAAATTACATTAGAGGCCATGGATAATCGTGTTGCTTAAGTTGCATTAGAATAATTGAGTATATTTAAAACTTACGCATTTATGTTTACTTTTTCCATTCTACTTCTTCTTCTCTTATTATCCTACGAATATTCCCAGCCTTTGTTTTTTAAAAAAACAAATCTAGAAAATTTTCAAACGTGTCATAAATTGGACTTTTGTAGGTTGATGATGGAATTGAGGCAGAGTAGTTGTTACAAATCATAAAAATATTCACAAATAAAGAGAAAAAAGAAGAATATGCTAAAGGTATTATGATTGAATGGATAACATTTTGTGCCCACATGTTTGAATTTGATGGAAAAGATACATTAATATTATAACACCATTAGATCAAAATGAAACACTTAAAGAATTGTTTTTGAGACGTAGGAAAATTCTCAAGTACAATTGTAAGGAAAAAGGCATGCTCGTAATTTTATTTTACATAGCTTTAAAATTAGCTTCTTCAATAGTTTATGAAAGCTTTCTCTTTAGCAAGTAAAGAGTTTACTTATTCATGTATGATGATAATTATTGTTACTGCATGTGATGATTGTTTTTTGTGTACATTTTCAATACTTAGGCATTTAAAAAGATGGATTATTATGATATATGTGAAACTAACTATGATTTGTGAATTAGTGGTTAAAACAAATATATGGCCACCTTTTCATTGAAGTATGAAGATTTTTATAAATGTTTATCCAGCTTTAGAATAATCGTATATGTACATGTTATGTCGAAAAAAGAAGGTTTAAAATTAATTTCAACTTTATAAAGAAAATTAATTTTAGAAAAAGAAGAGTCGCCACTTAATTTTTTTAAGAAATTAAGAAAACTTAATTTAAAAGACCCTAACAGATTTAAGTCTTAAAAGTTCAGAGCAAAAGGTATTAGGTTCTTATTTCGACTTTGAGAAGGTGTTAAGCATTCAAAGTGGCCGCTAACACGCGGCAATCTGACAATTTGAAAAATTATTTGACCAACTTTTAAAAATATTAATTTAAAAGAAAACGAAAACTTTAAAATTATTATTTTTTTAGAAAAAATGATCAAACTTAAACATTGAAAATAATATACATGTATATAAAAAAAAGTAAAAGTTTATCAAATGACTAATTAAAGGTAGAAAATTATTTAAAGAGTAAATTAACATAAATTGCTTTATCTTTAGGGAAATCTAATTAAGTTAAAATAAATTAAAATTAATATCTAAGCAAACATACATAACATAAGTAAATAAATTATTACAATCTTGATCAATATAAATAAACAATAAATAAGACATGAAAATATGGTCCGACACTTAGTTTCGTTACACCTGGACTAAGCTATTGAGCTACTGCGTTTTGAACCTTAAGCACAATTTCACTGTATATCGCAGTTGTATACACACTGTATATCGGAATGTATATACACTGTATACAATATTATTTTCATATATCAAACTGTATACATACCATATACCACATATTTGTTCCCTGTATCTGTTGTATATCAGACTGTATATACACTTATATTAGTATATACAACATTATTTTCTTATATATCAAACTGTATAGATATTGTATATCAGTGTATACGATACTTTTTCCACCTCTATGAAGTTCATAGACCTAAATAGGATAAGAAAATTGATAACAAAATAGTCCAAAATTTTAGTTATGAAATTCTCTTGATGTTTTGAATTTTTTGATATATAATTTGCTCAAAATAACCTCTTTTTATGTTTTTATTGAGCCGATGATCTCTCGGAAATAGCCGTCCTACCTTGGTAGGAGTAAGGTCTACGTACACTTTACCCTCCCCAGACCCACATTGTGGAATTTCACTGAATTGTTGTTGTTGTTATTGTTGTTGTAAGCAACAAAGAAGATGGAAAAGAACAACGAAGAAGACATAATAAAGAAGTTCTAGAATATGTTGGCCATTTTTTTTGGAAATCAATACCTTTTCCTCCAAAACCCAACTCCATTAGATACATTATTTCTCTTGCTTTCAAAACCTACGTTTCTCTCTTCCTTTTTTCAATCCTTTAATTTCTTTCTATTTTCACTCTCATAATCTTAGCAGTTACTTACAAGTTTAATTCAAATTTGTTCTCTCTTCCGTCAAAATCTCTGAACTTCCTCAAGAGATAGTTTTTCCTCTTTTTCAACTTATAGTTCATCTTTTTTTTCTCCATATTCAAAGTACCGATACAAATGGATGATGCTCCTTCTTTTAGCATTGATATTACTCAGATATCTTTACATAACATTGATCGTGTTTATGATTCTGAATTCTCACGATGGTGGTTGGTCTAAAAACAGATCTAAATAAGTGCACGATCAATTACATTAATTAGTAATGGCGAATCAAAAGGGTGAGATATCCTCCTAACTCATGTTGGATTCTTTAAGTCATCGCATAATGTCCTTAGTTTTTGGATAAAAACTATTTTATTAATCTATTTTGGTGCTTGATACTCTTGGACATGATATTTTGAGATTAGATATTCTTGATGTGATAACTTTCAGATTTTGAGGAACATATGTAATAGACTTTAGTGATTTTATTATTTCTTACTTTCATTTGAACTTCTGCATTATTGTCGTATTTTATAAATTGAATCGCTAACATAAGTTGGGGTTGTATTATTGATTCTATCACCTAGGAGGTTAAGTATGTATGTCACTCATAACCCATTTTGGATCGTGACACCTAGATAAAAGAATATTTGAATTCGAGTGTGAGGAAGGTGATGAAGGGAAGAAACTCCCACATCGATGAAAAGGGGTCTACAGAGCCTACTTATAAGGATTGATCAATCCTCTTCCATTTGAATTAACTTATTGGGTGTAAATTAGGCCCAAAGCTTAATTTAACATAGTGATCCAAAATTAAAGTGGCAAAGCCACCTTGAGTTCAGGAATTCACCCTAACCCCATTTGGCAGAATATTATACTATTTATACATGATTAAAATATTTTTTAATATATATATATAATAGATGTTGAATCCCCTTTGACTAGTTTGTGTGTCTACTCTTCAAATTTTGAACCCCCTTAATGAAAATCTTAACTCCGTCACTGGTAAAAGATGTTACACAATCAATAGTCGTGTGGCTGCTAGGATCACATGCGTGTATCTAAGTAAATCAAACGACACTTTTAAGCTGTTTTTAACTTATAAACTGCTTAAAATAAGTTCATCCAAATAAACCCAACTATTTATTGGGGCTTATTTTAAACACAAAATGACTTTAAGTTGGCCAGCCAAACACTCAAAAAAAACTGAAAACAACTTATAAAGAGCTTATAAGTCAATCCAAACGACCTTTAGTGGAAAGGAAAAAAAGTTTTGGAACGGCTCTGTTTGTTTTCACTTAATTTTTTTTTTCGTTTCATATTATTTTGATAAATAATTTTTTTTATTACCAGTGAAGAATTACAAAGCAGAGGGAAAAAAGATCAAGATTACAAGTCAATCTTAGTCGAGCATAGTCTCAGTAATCAAACATACAATTTTATTATCACAACTCATCTATTAGCATCAGCTCAAACACGGTATAAATTTAAATTCTTGAGCCTCAACTCCACATTTCTCGACTTGATAAATCTAACCTATAATTCAAGATATTTTAATCCTTTTCCGTTAAAAATGTCCTGAAATTATGACTTGGCATGCCTCACCTATACAAAAAAATTTCAATTAGCATATGCACATGTACAAATCAATAAATTATTACAAAAATTATTAATTACATATATAAATTAAGGACTCTATTATTTTTTAAAATTATTTTTTTCATATACTATATTATTATTATTATGATCAATATGTGAGGGTTCTATGATCACCCATTAATAAACTTTTTTCTCGTACATCCTCCGTTTCAATACGTTATTCACATTTTTTTAATTTTCTTTTTAAAATGTTACTTTTCTTTTATAACAATTCTTTATTTACTATATAGCATGTTTAATATGATACTACAACAACAACCCAGTGAAATCCCACAACGTGGAGTCTGGTGAGGGTAGAGTGTACGCAGACCTTACTCCTACCAATGTAGGACTGTTGTTTTCGAGAGACCCTCGGCTCAAAAAAGGCATAAAAGGGGGTCAAATAAGGTTAAGAAATTCAAAGCGCTATAGGAAAATAAATAACGAAGGCATCACAGATAAAATAGAGTAATCAAAAGTACTGAAAGTAATAAATAGTAACAGAAATAGCAGAAATGAGAGCACAAGGAATTGTAATGTGCTAGTGCGCCTATGAATAGGGAAGAATAACGAGACTATGTACTAGCCTTCTACCCTAATGTGAGTCCTCCACAACCTCCTATCTAAGGTCATGTCCTCGGTAAGCTGTAACTGAGCCATTGTCCTGTCTAATCACCTCTCCTCAATACTTCTTCGGTCTACCCCTACCTCTTCTATAACCATCCATGGCCAACTGTGTCAGTCTCCTATCTAAGGTCATGTTTAATATGATAAAATTTAAAATTACTTTAATATATTTAACATATTTTTAAAATTACTTTAATATATTTAACATATTTTTAAAATTATAAAATTTATAAGTCTTTTAAATTTTTAAAAACTTTGTTTTAAATTTTTTAAAAAAATAAAACGGATGGAATTATTATTTATCTCATTTTGCCAAATTCTACATTCTAAATTTGAAAAGAAGAAAAAAAAATCTGAAAAGATAAATCAATTACTAGGCTTTTTCAGGTCCTGCATGTGGCCTGTATTTGAGTTTACTGAAAAAGGCAGAATTATTTAAAGTGACATTCACTTTCAGACCAGATTATTTTGCCCAATCCATGAATAAAATTCCCCACATGTTTTGAAATTTTCTTCCTTGTAATTATTGTCCTTTTTCATAAACTTGGTGGAAAGTAAAACGTGCTTTTCCAATATTTTCCAGAATCAAAAAAGTACTGTTGATATTTTTTGTGGGAAGTAGGTAAGAGTAATTTTTTAAGTACTTTTTTTAAAAAATAAATAAATTTTTAAAAAATACTTTAAAGAAAAACTACTTTTTAAATCTTCTGAAAAACTTATTTTTTTCTCAAAAACTTGATCAACAACTCTATTTCATTTAAATAAGCATTTTTGAACTTTCAAAAATTTGGTCAAACAAACTATTAACTTTGATTTTTCTTTTACTTTTACATTTTCGATTAAGCTCCGAAACCTTATGTTCTAAGCAAGTATTTGGACATGAATTAGTTAATATTTGTAAAAGGATAATATAATGTTGGTGTAATATATCATAAATATAATAAATTACAAAAATAAAATAACAAAAATGAATGAATAATTCATTCGAGCCCACTGTAGCATAATCAACACAAATTTAACAGTATATTTCTTAACTTGTCACCTCCAGAATACAACAGCCCAACAATATCTCTTAATTTATTTGAAGATGTTTAATCGAATACTAACACTGATCAATTGTTTCCCTTTTTGAATTTTGCAGTTTAAAATTGTTTGTTACCATTTGAAAAAGGAGAAAAGAAAAGTTGAAAAAGTGTGTTGCACACTGAGAGAAAAAAATATTCGAATTGACAACATACTGACTTCTTTTTATAGAACATGTGTTATTAAAATTTAATGTCAATTGTGTGACGTATCTTTGTATACCTTTCGTTTTGCAAATTCAAAAATTGAGTCATTTGACATTATAAAAGTAAATAAATTCCACTCTTGGGTAATGAAAAATGCAATTTCATGAAGTGTTGTGTTTTTGTCTATTTCTTCTTACAGTATAAAAAAAAAATCTCTTCTTTATTATAAAAATAGGATAATAACTTTTGACAGTACTATATGTATGCACTTTTTCATGGTAAAACATTCTACAATTAAAAGAAATCTTAATTCTAAAGTATGTACGAAAATTAATTAAGAGATAGGTATGGTAAAACATTCTACACTTTTCTCTTATCTTCTCTAATTAAAAAGGGGACAAAAGTCTTCATCTTTTCCTCTTTTCTTTTTCTTTCATAGAAGTTAGAACTAATTAAAATATATAAAAAAAATAATCCTAATTCTAAATTATTTGGAAAATTGCTTCCCAATCAGTTTAGAGTACTTCTGTATAGTAAATTACTTGTTAATGTTACTATTTTTTAAGTGACTTTATGGTGTATATTTTTTATATGTTCGGTGCATAAAACTTACATATACTCTTGAATTAAGCCAAGGGAAATATATTAATTTCAAGCTCTAATGATGATTGCACTTTATGCATGCGTGAAATTGTCACGTTGTAGATTCATATGCTTGCCAAAAGCTGGTCAAATCGTGAATAGGTTGTAGGAGTATGGATAGGCACCTAATGAAAATTTTGATTCCATAATTAGATTTTTGAATTTTTAAAAGATATTATTATTATAATAATAAGTTAATTTGGTATGATTTAATATTTTAAAGTTTAATTTTGATATTTTGCGATTAATAAAATGATAATCATAATTTAATAGAATAAGATAAGTGTCAAAAAAAAATACTTAAATTTTTTTTTTTTGTTTCATATCTAAACTATTGGAGTATAAGTTCATACTTACGTTATCACCTCTTTCTTTTATTCCACTCTCACTATGGTGTATATGCTACACTCTCTCTTTCATTTTAAAAAAATTATCACATCACACTCCACATAAACAAAATATTCACCTAGACAAAAATTAAATAAATTTTTAGAATTAGTTAAAATTAAATATTAAAGTATTACTATCATACCCTCAAAAAAAATATAAAATATTTTTATTACCCCAGTCCACTACTTTTTCTCACCATACTCCCCCCTCCTCCCCCCACCCATTTTTTTGTTTTATTTTTATTTTCTAAATTTTTTTTATAAAAAATTTTTAAAAAAATTCTTACTTCATCTTCCTCCTCTCCCTCCCCCTTCAAATAATAATTTAGATATTATTTTTATATTTTTTTTAAAAAAAAAATTATCCCGCCACACCTAACCTTTTGCTTCCAAATTTTTTTATCGTTTTGTGTTAGATACATTCACATGAGTGAGAAAAAATATTTTAATTTTTTTTAAAAAAATGAATTTTAAAAAAAATAATTTCATTTTAAAAAAAATATTTCATTTTTAAAAAAATAATTTTTGGGAGGGATATAAATACTTTAGTTTTAACTTTTAACTAATATTAATAGTTTATTTAACTTTTATCAATATAAAATATTTTAGCCATGTGGCAAAAAAATTCCAAAAATAAAGAGAGTAGAGAGAGTGTATTACACACATTACTAAGGTGTGTTTCTCAAACAGAAAAATGATAGTTTAGGTATAAAACTCACACTCTCAATAATTTAAATATGAAACTCAAAAAAAATAAAATTTAAATATATTTTTGATAGTTATCTCTATTTAAAATAAAGATAATATAGGACTTTTAGGACCACCTCAAATCTTAGTTGTCAATGTCTGTCAGATAAGATCCTTTCAAGTCAATGTCTTGCGAATTATATATTATATTCGGATAAAATAAAAGTTATTTTAATTTATATTTTTTTTATTAAATAAAAAGAAGAAAAGATCTGTAGCGGTGGTAGAGATAAATTGATGATGTGGTGGAGGAAATGATGGCTAAGAGGCAAGAAAGAAGAACATTATTGCAAAGAATTAAATTGTTAATCTGTAACTTTGCTTACTTTCATAAATCAATAATATGAAGAAAAAAAAATAGTTATAAATATGAAGAAAAAAACACGATCAAGTGGCGGCGTTAATAGTAGAGGTGGTGGTTGCTCAAAAGAAGAGGAAGAAATGAATGTGATAGCAACGATAATAACAAATCTGAAAAAAAATAAAATAATTATGATGGTAAAGGAAAAGAAAATAATGAGGAAGAAGAAGAATGTTGTATATGGCGGCGATGGCGTATGCTGGTGGTAAGTGTCCACGTAAAATTCATCTTCATTCTTTCCTATTTAGCTCTCTCTAGACTAAATACATAGCTTCCAAAAGAAAAATCATCTTTTTTTCTAAAAAAAAATTTTGCAGTGTGGATACAAATATTTTCAATGGGTTAAAGCTGGATTTTCAGATTGAGCCAACATGGTTATCTATGAGTTGAGAAATATGATCTCCAATATTGGCCAGGTGGAAGAAGTTTGTTGTATTTCTTGTTGTGGTTATGCTATGGAATTGACTAGGTCTTTCTTATAGATTGGACATATATATCAAAAAAATTGGATCAGACCAAATTTTAAAAAAATCGAATTAAATTGAACTAAATTAAATTAGTTTGATGACTATTTGACAAATCGAAAATCGAAGTATCGAATAGAAGTTGGAAAAAACCGAAAGTGCACCCCCTAGTTCCTTTGTGTTTGGCGATGTAATTCAAGTTAATATTAATGATATTTTATTTGTGAAATAAGCTAGATCTAAGTGTAAGATTATACAAATTTTCACGTAACTATTATCGAACAAATGGTTGAGAAACCATTGATAGTAATTGAGGGCTCCATCTCCTAAGGATGAGGTACGATTGTTGGGTTGAAGAGTAGGTTAGGAATTTAGGGTTGTTTTGGAGAAACAATACATGAGTGCCTTTTCCTGTTCTTTCTTTTTTTAGGGTGGGGGTGGGTGGGTAATTACAAGTGACCCATATTAGAGATCATATATAGGTTAACTCGGATTACTTGGAGAAAATAAAATAGGTAGTGTTATTTAATTGAATATTTTTTTACTTAAATGTTTGTCAAACGCGCGTTAAATATTTATGCTAGGTAATAAAAATTTGTGTTTAGATGGTACATAAAAAATGAATTTAAAAGGTTAAAATGGACTAAGGTAGAGTTGAAATGCCAAAATAAAATGTAGGAGCAAGTTAGAGAGGTTATATATATGTTTAGCCTTTTAGATCTTTAATCAAAGAAAAGCTAATTAATTGTTCTTGGTTATGTAAACAAGGATAGTTTTGAAAGAATAAGATCAACTCATTCTTGCAACCCTAAAATAATATTATATCTAATCTACTAAATTATTGGGGTATGACACATTATTTCTTAAAAAAATATTTAAGAACAAAAATTAAAAATTACTGCATTCTCCTATTACTCTTTTGATTATTTTCAAACTATTTTCTTAGAAAATATATACTCATTAAGTGAAGAATAAGTATGAAAAAGAAAATCTCAAAAAAAAAATTAAATTTTGAACAATTCAAAAAATCCTAACAATTAACTTAATATGAACTAGAAAGATTAGTTATTTTGAAAACAAAAGGAAATGTAGAACTCTCATGCTACCCCAATTTTGTGGCATTAATATTTTCAAATTTTAACCGTGAATTAAAATGAGAATAATGACATAAAATTGAATGGAAGACAACCATTTATTCCATAAGTAGCATTAACTAGGAAAACACACAAACGCAAACACAAACACAAACACTAGAGATAAAATTTGGCACCATAGCCACCAAAGCGGACTTAACAATCCACAAGAACAATCTCCACACTACACATGGATACACCATCGCCACCTTCTTTAGGAACCAAAGTTACCGCAATAGTTTCTTCATCTTCCAATCCAATATCCTCCAAAAGCTCTGTTATTGCCAGCTTGAAAGTAACATTGGTAATATTTGCAGTACTATCTCCATGAACATGTGGCAAGCTAGTATAACTCCCCGCGAACTCCGCCTTGTCAAGCTCATCCGCATTCACAGTCTTATCCACGTTCAGGAACACATCGAACCTTATGTATTGAGTATCATCAAATTTTACATTGTTGAATGTTAGTATCTCTTCTTTTTCATTTTTCTCCTGTTGAGTCCTTGACGAAGACGGCCTATTGATGGAAAATGAAATGGCTCTGTCTAGTTTAGTTAATGGGAAGACCTTGGAAACCGGTGGAATTGCACCGGTATTCGCTTTCCCTGCTGTAGCCTTTCTGATTGGTTTAAAATTACGCCATGGAGTAGGCATTGGTGCGTAATCGTACCCCATTTTTTTACTGTCCAAACAGTCACGGACTTTCACACGGAACGGGTTCCGATTTTCGTCGTAGAAAAAGAATTCCGAGTTCAACCAATCTTTATCAGATATATCCCTTCTTTTCCCGCCTATTAGTTTCCATTCATTCCACATCCGATCTACATTAGCGTGGTGACAGTAGAAAACCGGGTCTAAACCGGCTGAGTAGAAATTACCCATGTCCTCACCATGTTTTTGTCTAGGTGTGTCACCTGTCCAGATGTGGACGGGAGTATGAGGGATGTTTTCAATAGTTCCCTGAGCTTTAGGATCAACTCCGAGAAAGTAACGCTCACCGAAGAATTGGGAGGGGCATGGAGCATTAGTTACCATTTGACGGTACATTAGAGTTAAGTTATTAGTCATTATCTGGAGTTGAGGTATTTGAGTCTCTTTACCGAAATGACCAAGATCAATTATGGTTCCATTCCGGTGATTTTGGTTACGATTTTGATCGTAAAGAGAAGATGCCTCGTTATCGAACATGGGAGGTATACGCATACCTTTTGGATGATCCCAATTCCAGTATGGCAAACCGAAAGTGGGATCATCGATGAGCGATCCCAAGATTCTCTCATAGAAGTACAAGTACCATCTATGAAAAGGAAAGAAAAGCCAAGAGAAGTGAATTTGTAACTCTTTTCCACCAATTCTATAAGCACCGTTACAATAAGCACAATGTACATTAGCTTGTTGCTTAAACCCAATAGGGTCAAAAGGGTCTTTATCAAGTGCCCTCATTCGACTAATAGCCAATTGATACTTAGCAATATACTCCTCATCCGCTGCATGAGCAGGGGGGCGGATGCGGAGTTTAGTCATAGAAGGGAACTTGTAGTACGGAATGTTGTCAATATCTTCGGGTTGAGGAGGGCAACAACTGTATGACACCTCGTCGTCTTTATTTATATGGGCTTTAGTACAAGATTTGAGATCAGGAGGTGGTATAGGAGAAGCATTGGCGGCTAATGGTGCTAGATTAGCAGCACCATAGAGACCACCTAGGCCTAAAAGAACATTTCTCCTATCAACAGCTTCAAGGTTTTTGTCATGCTCACCAACATTGTTCGCGTTGCATGAAACCTTGAAACTTTGACTACGCCTTCCGTGGAGGAAAAGTTGAGAGGGTTTTGCTAAGAAAGATGAGTTGGTGAAGGAAGAAGAGAGGGTTTTGTTGGTGCATAATGGTAGAGTAGTGGAAGAAGAAGACATTGTTTGGGATGAGTGATTTTAGTTGAAGGGTTGCAACCATTATTTATACACAAATAGTGAAGGTAATGTAGCAAAACGTGAGACACGTTCCTGATAGTAAGTCTTATCTTGGAGTAATTACTCTCGCCTAGTGGGAAACTTAGATATTTAAATTTTGATTCTGAAGTTCTATTTTTTAAAATTAAATATATTATATTTATATTTTCTTTTAAAATTCATTAACACTATAAGTAGAATAATCATTTCATTGCAAATCTAATGTAATTTTTTATGATTGTTAATTTAATCTTATTATGCATCAAGTATATTATACGTATTAATTATGTGCATGCATATTTAAGTTTCACTTTTCTCTTAGACATCATACATAAATGTATTATTTAACTTGACCTCAATCTGTATCTATGCCCTCCAATTTAAATTGTGCATAAGTAAACACTTAATGTAATGACCCGTTAGGTCATTTCTAGAACGAGTCATCCTCCTTCCATTAAAGATCCTTTCTGTAAATTTAAGTTGAAAATTTTGGACTATTCGATAACTTCGATAAATTAGTTAATGAATGATTTTAAATAATTGATTTAAATTGGTGGACTAAATTAATAATTTATTAGAACCCTATACCACTTGGCCATATATATTAATTAAAAATAAGTTAATATAATTTAGTATTATTTTATCATTGTGAGTAGTAACTGTCGCCTCCACGCCCAACTGCACAAAGAGAAACCCGCGAACAAGAAAGAAAAAGGGAAATTGAGTAGTTCAGGTAAGATTGTCAACCAAACTTTGCTTCTGGGTGCATATGTTATACGTATGATATTATTGGTGGAAAAGAAAGGGAGGAACCTGTGAGGGAGGACTTATTTTTTTAATTGGAAATCAAAGGAGTGAATTGGCCAGAATGAAATGATTTGAGTAATGAATAAGAGGTTCAATTGTAAGTTCAATTCTTTTTAAAGTTTTGGACAACACTAGTGAATATACAATTGTTTAAGGGCATGAAAATTAAGTTCTGCAAACGGGTCCATAAGTAGTTGATTTCATTTATTATTATTTTTATTTTATTTTTTCACATTATAATTCAGGTTTTGATAAAAATTAGTATACGTGATTGCATATTAGGTGTATTGTATTATATGAATACCATTAGATTTATGATAATTGGAGGAATTAAGACCTAATCCTAGGCTTAAATAAGAAATATGAGACTTGATAAATTAAGTGATATCAAGTTTGAAAATGTGATTATAGATTTGGGTACTTCTTTGGTTCTAGGCTAGACATATAGTAATATATGTAATGTTAGTTTCAAAATCTTATTATGATTATTTATTTGATTAGATTGTGGTATTTTGGATACTATTCGAAAAAGGAAGGCTCAAGTTCCGGAGTAATTGCTTGATTATTTGAGGCAAATGAACTACTAAACCTCTGTTTAAGCTTGTAGATGCTAGTATTTCCTTGTTATGTTCGTTGGAGAGTAATGAATATTGGACTGGGTTATTGACTGTATGATTGACCTTAAAAATGGAGATGAGGGTATAAAATGGCAACCTAATGATGTGTATTAGTGTGATAGGAGATTATTGACTTATCTTGGACATGTGAAATGACAATATTGATATGAGATGTGAAAATTATTATGGTTATCATGCTATTATCGTGAATTATATGAACAAAAATTGATTGCATTATTTCTGATATACTGTGCTGAGACTAAAAATAATATGAAATAAAAGGAGGCCGGGCCACACACTCCGTGGCAAGTATTATGAAACATAGGGTTCAGGCCACACGATCCGTGGCAGGATATGTATATTGAGGGGACGGGTCACACGCTCTGTGGCAGGTTACATGGACAGAAATGTCCCCTACGAGTTCCGAACTGTGATTCAGCAGATGTGTACCAATACGACAGACATGCATCATTTCATTGCATTGCATCACACCTTTCTGATATTTGTGAATTGTGTTCACCTCTCATTGTTTCGTGTTTGCTGAATTTGACTTGATATGATTCAATTGCTGAGTATTTGTAATCTGCGTATTATTACTATACAAAATGTAGAGTTGGGTTGGTTTTATGCAAGTTGCAGTTAAAAGGTTCGATTGGTAGGACAAGAGACTTGTATTTACTGAGTTTTGCTTAGTTTTAGTTGTCCACTTGCTGAGTACCATATTGTTTGGTACTCACCCCTTACTTCTACACTTGTGTAGGTTGTGAGCCCGGACCTGCTTGATCTCTTAGTGTTTCCTTCCACATCCGAGGCTATCATTCGAGTGTTGAGGTAGCTGTTACATTCATCTAGCAGACACCTCTTACTCTTTTATTATGTTTTAGTCTTATTCTAGAGACAAAAATATTGTGACTGTATTCTCTTTCGTACTTCGATAATGTATTAGTGGCTTGTACACGTGACAATCAGTCTTGGGAAAATTTGAGATTTCCTACCTGTTTTTGACGAAGTTAAATCTTGCTTTATTTTATTTACTTCTACATTCATTTATCGTTGGCTTTTAGGTTGACTTGTCTCGGTGGGTTGAGACGAGTGTCATCACACTCGAATTCGGGTCGTGATACTTAAATTTATATAAAGTTGAACAAGTAGACACATGCGTCCGACACATGGCATACAATATCTTCTACATGACATAATACAAATCAATTAGAGTGATACGTCGTCACGCGAATTGTCACGTCGAATGTTTATGTCTACTAGTTCAACTTTATACAACTTTAAGTGGCTACTTATGCACACCCAAAGTTGGACGACGTAAATGTCAATTGAATTCAAGTTAAAGGGTACATTATGTATTATGCATATCTCTTATTCTTGATGTAGATAAACGAATTTTGATTGTCATTAATGAAATATTTTCTAAATTATAATTTTAAAGTTATTTTACAATATAAATAGATAACACTTTAAGAAATTGTTATGAAATATATCTTTACTTTTATTAATTATTTTCGTATTACTTGCATCGAGATATGTTTACCAAATTTATCACATTATAGATTCCGTTAAAATTGATAAAATTATTATTTTATTTTATTCATTTGTTTCACTATAAATAGAACGACATTAGCATATACATACTCAATCAATATTTCTCACTTTTTTTAACGAAATTACTAATTTTTTTTTATATAGAAAGTTTGCTATATAGATTGCAAAACAAACTACTATGATTTTAAGGAAGTAAGAAAAAAAAATGATAAAGGTTGATAAGGCAAGGGCAAAATAGATATTTAAAAGTCAAACACGAAATGGGAGGGATAATAACTATTTGTTAAATTTGTGGAGGAAGTTTGATTTTAAAATAAAGTTGAAGGGTGTAAGTGATTTTCAGGCTTATAATTAATACTTATAAGAGCTTAAAATCTATGAATTAACAATATAAAATTATTTATATAATTAGATTACTAAAAGAGTTAAACACGTTGCTGATTGTAAGTCTTATCTTGGAGTAATTACTCTTTCTCCAAGTGGGATTTTTAGATATTTAAATTTTTATTCTCAAGTTCGATTTAAGTAAAATTATATTATAAACTATAATAATTAATAATTTTTAAAAGAAAAACTTTATTGACTCATAATTTTAGCCACAATTTGGTCATACATTCTCAAATATTTTTAAAAATCAGATTAGATAAAGTTTGGATTGAAGTTTCGACATGTGTTTAGCCATAGTTTTTGGAAATATATTTCACTTTTTTTAATAAAAATAATATAAAACATATATCTTAATTATCATAGTTATAGTTTGCTAATTACAATTCGTAGCTATAGTTATAGCAGCATTTATATAATTCGCGCAATATTTGTATACGTTTGTATAATTCGCTATACAATTCACTGTTTTTGTATAACGTTTGTATATTTCACTATACAATTCATGCACGTCGTTTGTATAATTCGTTATACAATTTGTAGTATTTGTATATTTTATTGTACAATTCGATTCGCAAACAGGGTTTGTATAAATTACGCGATTATACAAAACTCAAACTGTATTCGCGCACGATGTTTGTATAATCGGGTACAATCTTTGTATAATCACGCGAATTATACAAAATTCAAATTGTAATTACAACTAGATGTTTGTCGCAAGCCGTAATTAATTCAAACTATAGCTATGTTAGCTAATTAACTAATATATGTTTGCTTATCCGCGTAATTTTTCTTTATCTAAATTCATAAATTTGACACAATATTTAAGAAAATCCTAACATGATAATTTACTAAAAACTATTAACAACACAATTATCGGCAACTACAATTCGTCAAATTATGATAATTTAGGAAGATCCAGCGGTGCAAAAAGCTAAATAATAATAATAATATCTTTCCATAATAATCTTTTCATATTTTATGAACAATCTTTTTCATAACGAACATGTATTTTCATATGAGGAGTGTCTTTAATGAGGAGGAATAGTAGATAGAATAAGTTGCAGTCTTTAATAGATGAATTATTTTTTTCATAAAATACAAAAAAATTGGGATTAGTTTTAAAATTTTAAAAAGAACTAAACAATTATTCTTTAGCCTAAAAATCATTTTTTTTTAGATTTTAGTTTTTTATCAGGAATATTTTCTAAAACTAGACAAATTCTTTTACCAAATAAATTTTATTAAAAATACTTGCAATTTCTATGACCAAACATGTACTTACGGACAGAGGGGTGGAAATAAAAACGAGTAAAGCCAAACATAAAAGAGCATAGAAGGAATAAGAAAAGGTTATCACATTATTTCAGACCCCAATGAAGGATATTATTATCCACACCGTGTTGATTTTATTATACCTGACCTAGATATCTAAGAGTTCATATGATTCGTGGACAATTTTATTTTGAAATTATAATTTTGGCTTGAATGGCATAAGGTATGTCTATGATTAAGAGATATAAATTAAGTTTGGGATAAATTTATATTTTTAACTAAATAAAATATAATTTTAATTTTAAATTTAATCATGAAATATGTCATCTTAGTTTTTATATCAAACAACCCTTAAGGATACTGAATATTAGTTTAATTAATTAAACCCCTAAACCATGGTTAAAAACAATTGACATTAATATGGATAAGTGCCAACTTCCGAAAATATTTTTAGATTTTCTTTTAATTGGAAAAAAAATCGTTCCAAGAGAGAAACATAATCAACAATAATTGGAGATTAAATAATTTACAAGGTACAATGCAAGAAAAGATCGCTAGGAAAAGAAAATTATTTTCTCAGCTCCAATAATTTTTATTATCATATTTTTTCATATATCGTATAAATATTTTAATTGATCAATTATTGGAACATAAAATAATTTACAGTAATTTTTAAATATATAAAATTTAAAATTATCATATTTAAATTCACAATCAAAATTAAAAAATTCAATTCTCAAAATTTGAATTCCGCGACATAAATTGAACAGAGAGAATAGTTGATGAATATTAGTGAAGTACTTAATTTCTCTGGATGGGGCCAGACATTATTTCCTCTTGAATGCAATTTATCCATGGAAAGAAAATCCAGCTATATTTTCGCTGGTAATCATCCATTATACCAATTGGTTTAGGGGTTTAATTAATTAAATTAACATTGACCTAAAATCTCCACGTTATAAACGTTTACCTCTATAGTGTAAAAGGAATAGAGCATGGAGCCAGAGTAGATCAAGACATCACATGTTGTGCCAAAACAAATTGAGGGAATTCAATTGTCACCAACCTACCCCAGTCAAGAAACCTACCGTCTTTACTACACATACAAACATAATTAAAGAAAATTGTGGTCATTTGAATTATTGCTCCTATTTGTGGTCAACTTTAATTTTTTGCCCCCTTTTATTGTCAAAGGGTAAATTTATATTTTCGTATTATAATATTTTATAAGTTATATATAATTAGGTATAACTTCATTTTCTAAAGAAAGTATGTCTTACTAGGCTTAAGTTCGATTGTTTAGAGGCAAAAATTGTTCTTTATAAAGACAACGTACGATTTTATGTGGAAAGAAGACCAGGGCTTCGGTGTTTCTTTTTTTTTCCTCTTAAAATGGTTGAATTGCACAATTACCCTATTTTGATGCCATCATTTAACTGTTTATGATATTTAAATTTTTAAGTTGTTGTTTTTTACGTCATTTCAAATAATATATACGTGAGATTGATAGAATTTTGAGATTCAACTAAAAAAATTATATGTCTTTTAAATATTTTAAGTTACTAATTATTGTATTTTTTTATTACTTTTTACATGATTTTTAAATATATAACAAATTAAAAAAAAATACAAAAATACCGATACAGACATGTCGATGGACAGCTGTTTGCTTCCGCTTTTATACAGTGGTAAAATGTGGGGGGCGCGGGGGGGGTGGACAGTAAAGGGGTTAAATTATCATTTTACTCCTTTTATAATCTAAGATAGTATATTACTAATAGTAGAGATTGCTATCATAAAGTAAGAAAAAGTACAAATGATAAAGCTATGAATGTATGCGTAAATTTCTTGCATTAAATTATTCCAATGCTCACATGCAATCAATTATCTTGTCGAAATTTGTAAAATAGAACCCATATTTGGGGTCCAGTTTTAGGTGGGAATAGTGATAGATATTGAATAATATGCAGTCCTATACATAACTCACCGCCTTACGGCTTACTGTCAATTACTAGAGATTCCGATTTCACCCAAATGAGTTACAATCTGCAATTCAAATAGATTTTTGGGGTTAGTTCACCTTTGTGGAATCGCGATTCAGAAACATCAGATTAGAGAGGAACTCTTAGGCAAATCATTATCCTTGAAAGTCTACTTTGATCATCTATCTTATTTAGAGCACTATGGGACCCACCATAGCCGAAGGCTTTTGAAATTTGAAGGCAATTACTTGTCAGGACCACTATGATGTTGTCTATTACTTCCTCTTTTTCATTTTACATGTTTCGTATATTAAAAATAAATATTTTTAAAAGGGAGCGAAGGAGGAGTGAAATATGATTTTTTTTAAAAAATATTTATATTAAAAAAATTTAAAAATAAAATATAGGGCAATTCCCATGGGAGGTGGTGGAGTGGGTGAGAAAAATATTTTCAATATTTTTTTAAATAATTTATTTTTTTAAAAAAATAATTTCTTTATCTGATATAAAAATACTTTAGTCTTTAATTTTTAATTAATATTAATAATTTATTTAATATGGATAAGTGCCAACTTCCGAAAATATTGTTAGATTTTCTTTTAATTGGAAAAAAAATCGTTCCAAGAGAGAAACATAATCAACAACAATTGGAAATTAAATAATTTACAAGGTACAATGCAAGAAAAGATCGCTAGGAAAAGAAAATTATTTTCTCAGCTCCAATAATTTTTATTATCATATTTTTTCATATATCGTAGAAACCTACCAGTCTTTACTACACACACAAACATAATAAAAGAAAATTGTGGTCATTTGAACTATTGCTCCAATTTGTGGTCAACTTTAATTTTTGCCCCCTTTTATTATCAAAGAGTAAATTTATATTTTTGTATTATAATATTTTACAAATTATATATAATTAAGTATAACTTCATTTTCTAAAGAAAATATGTCTTAAGCTTAAGTTCGATTGTTTTGAGGCAAAAATTGCTACGATTTTATGTGGAAAGAAGACTAGGGGTTTGGTTGTTTTTTTTTCTTCCTTTTTTTCCTCTTAAAATGGTTGAAGTGCACAATTATCATTTAATCTGTACCCTGTACCCATCTTTTTCAAGCATTTAATATAGGCAGAACCCATAATTAAGAGTGATCTAACTCTACCTTAGCTCACCTTCTCTTTACAGCCTTACACCATCCTCCATTCAATTTTTTTCCCAAACTTCCTCCTCCTCACTCTTTTTCTCTGCCATCATAGATCCACCCTTTATTACTATCCAAATTTTGATAAAATTTATAATTTTTATTGAGTTTGTACACTAACTTTTTTTCTTTTTTCTTGAAAATCAAATTTAATTTTTTATCCATCATTCAATACTAGTATCTTCCGCTATAATTATAATGACCACCCCGAATTCCGTGTATAGCGGAAGCTTTAGTAATGACTTCTCGTAAAATTAAAAAGAAAGGACAAAAAATATATAATAGCAGAAGAAAGAAGAAGATGGAGGAAATGGATTGGGAGAAGGGGAGATTATATATAGAAAATGGAGAAGAAGAGAAAATAAAATAAAAAAATATGAGTAAAATTACTAAGAAGAAAAAAATAATAATTTCAAGGAATAAAATAAGAAGAAGATGAAGAACCAAAACTGAGAATGAAATTGCTCCAGATTCTTATGTTTTTGCTAGAGTTTGGGAAGAAGAAGATGAAGAAAGGGGTGTGGGGCCATGGGATTAGAGATTGGAGAAAAAAAAGAATTAAAAGTTTTTCCCCTTTTTTAAAAAAAAATCCATGTGCCACATATAGCTTGGTTTATTTTTCCACGTAGATGCGTTTGTCAATACGCGCTTAACTAGATCTAAGAATATAAAAAAGAATGTCGAAATGACGCAGTTTAAAATGAACAAAGTTTGATTAAGATGTTTAAAAGAAATTTAGTGTCAACTTTAAAGAGTCGTTGATGATTAGGCCTTTAATATAACAGATGTAAGGTGATCTGAGTTAACCATCAGTCCATCACACTCCAAAAGCTACATATTGATGTAATGTAGAAGTACACAAATTTCATACCTTACGACTGACCATAATAAATGTATTTTTTTCTTTGTACACATACACTTCGTTGTTACAAAACAAAAGCTCTTTACAGTAGAAAAGTAAGCTTCAGAATATTTCTATTCAAGGTTAATTTAATTTAGTCACACACAAGAAAAAAAATACTCTGTTCGTAAAAATTGTACTACCAATTAGTCATGGAAAAAATGGTTATTAAATGATTAATTTGCGGTATATATTTACTTTCCATGAACCATCAATGAAGTAAAACAGAAAAGAAGAATATAGTATCGAAGTGACATGATAAAAGGATCCATGTGGCAAATCATCAATTAGTGAATTTTAAATAGTAAGTTAATTATCATTTTCGCGAGATTATAATTAAGGGTGAAAATTATTTGCATCATCCAACCTTGATTTAAAAATCAAACTTTTCCCTCAACTTTAAAAAATTGTCAACTTCCACATTATATCCCTGGCACCAACCCTCCCTTTATTCTCTGCAAAGTAAATTATATCCCTGTCATTTTTAAACCTTCATTTACGTAACATCTTTTAATATTTTCTCATTTATCTATGTATTTATATATTTTATTTAAGTTCATTAACATTATAAGTACAATAATCCTTTTATAAGTTTGTTGCAAAATCTACTGTTTTTTTTTATGATTGCTATTGTAATATTACATGCATTAAGTATATATGTATTATGTGCATGCATATTAAAGATTCACTTATCTCTTAGCCATATTACATAAACATGTCATTTAACTTGCCCTCAATCAGTATCTATGTCCTTTAGTTTTGGGGTGTACACAAGTAAATATTTAAACTTGTATAAAGTTGAACAAATAGATTACACAATATGGATATGATGTATCTCATGCCTTCACATGAATTGTCAAATGTGTGTGTACTTATTCAACTTTATACAACGTTAAGTGTCTATTTATTTCATACCCAAAGTTGGATGACATACATGTTAATTGAAGTCAAGTTAAAGAATACATTATGTGTTATGTCTATCTCTTGTTCTCTATGTACGTAGATGAACCAATTTTGATTGTCATTAATGAAATACTTTCTAAATTATAATTTAAAATTTATTCACAATATAAATAGATAACATTTTAAGAAATTGTTATGAACTATATCCTTACTTTTAGTAATTATTTTCATGTTATTTGCACGAGATATATTTACAGAATTATCACATTATAGATTTCGTTAAAATTGATAAAATTATTTTTTATTTTATTCGTTTGTTTCATTATAAATAGAACGACATTAGCATATATACTCAATCGAGATTTCTCACCTTTTTTGTTGACGAAATTAATACTTTTTTTAATAGAAAATTTGTTATATAGATCGAAAAACAAAACTATTATGATTTTAAATAAGTATGAAAAAAGAAGAAGATAAAGGTTGATCAGGTAAGGATATGAAAAAAGGAGGATAATCACTATTTCTTAAATTTGAGGGGAAGTGATTTTAAAATAAAGTTGAAGAGTGTGACCCTTAAAATTAATGCTTATTTTTGCTTAAGGTCTATGAATTAACAATATAAAATTATTAACATAATTAGATTTCTTAAAGGTATCTCTATTTAACAGCATATTGATTAGTACCTAAAATAAATGATAATTTGGTATAAAAGGTAAAATATTATCACGATCTAACTCATCGGATCGTGCGGGCATTCACTATACATCATAAGTAGGAGAACATTTATATAAGAACAGTTGCGGAATTTAAAACAAACTTGAAAAATTAATCTGAAAAATTAATATTAAAGATTAATTTATTCAATTATACAAAAACTCCAAGAATACCAGTCTAAACAGGTACAAGAGCTATTAAGAGTAGAAATGAAATAAAAGACCAATGACCCAGCTTCCACAAAGATAAGGGAAAAATAAAAGTTGTTGGAGGATCGCTTTCGTCTTCACCTACGAAACATAATTGACCCTGCAATCAGACTATGCCAAGTGGCATAGCAAGAGTAGTATCAGTACAAACAACACGTACTATTTGGCATCATCGTTCAATCTGATACCACCGCATAATATATGAACAGAAAAGTAAGACATATCATAGTACTTAGACTTCCTCAATTTAGCCATCTTAGTCAATTAAATGTACTCCTTATTCTCAACCTTAGGGTATTCACCACCCTAAACAACACGGTTCCACTACCGCCCTAGTCACAACTTAAAACTTATAGGTTAAGGACCCACCTTACTGTTACTCCATCACCCCTATAATCCCCACCTAGCAACCTTAATCATTCCACGATTTCGCCCAATCCTCACTAGTTGGACTAATTTTCTCGCAACATAAAACATATTTGTCTCACAACCACACTCTCTTCCTCACTTGAGTTCTAGATTTTATCCCTACCTTAGTCATTCATGGAGATCACAATAGTAACACTCTCTGACAACTAGAAACCTCAACTTCTAAGTGTATCAACACAGAACACGATTATACCATAAAGATCACATCCGGGCCTAACAGGGCCTATCCTCTTACCCACCAATAAGTGTATTTATGATCATAATCTTCTAATTTTAGAACACCTCAACTCAAGAATTCATTTATAGTTTTAAGTCCATGGCTCATCTATCACTAACCTTACTAACACATGAAAATACATATATCATCAGGTCCTCTCACGGGACCATCCACACACATATACTTGGCCCTCTCAGGGGACCCAATCTAGTCATATTTGTGTCGGAATGTGATATCCGATTTAAGACTGTGTCGGAACATAACACCCGATCCAAATACGTATCGAAACGTGACACCCGATCCAAATATACCTTATCGGAATGTGACACCCGATCCAAATATACCACATTCACAATTGCATTTTAGCACTCATATCATTTATACCACCCAAAACACGTTCATCACAAAAATAGACCAGCAATTGCTCATTTGTATAAGATCTAACCTATTACCCTTATCTGTACATGTTTAGCCATATCATAAGTAACTCAATTACACATTTAAGACAATTACGGAAACAATCAACATCCCAACTACCAACCTTACAGGTCTAACCTCAAAATCTACTGGCTTTACTTTTCTGTACGAGATTCTATTACTGTTATAAATTAACCAGCTGCACACAAAACATCAGAATCAATAACTTCTCAATTCACTACAACACCTTTCTACCCAGGTCACATTCTAATTTGACTGTATCACCACAGGATCTCTGTCCGGAACTAAATAACTCGAAGCTTAGTATATGAACTCTCATTAATTTTCCTTCTATATTACACAGTAGGTATAAGTTTACTACTCAGAAAAGAGAAGCCTAGCCTACTTGAACGCCAAGCATTAGCGGAGAACTAACACTGTTGAAATCATTGGTTCCAGATGTTCCATGGGTAAGACCTGATTGAATTCCACGGATTGAAGCCTTTCAAAAGCTGAGATTCCCTACCCTCATCTTCTTCATTCAAAAGCAGCTTTTTTGAAGGGTTTTAGAGTAACTCTAGTGTCTAACCTCCACTTGGGAGAAGTGGAGAAAATAGGAAAATTCGCGACTTAAGTTCGGTCCCACGATTTCCCGCTCTGACGACCTTATTTCCGCTCAAGCGGCACCGCCCTGGCGGGACTATCCCGCTTTGGCAGGGTGGTAGAACCCAATCAAGCCAAATTCTTGTGATTTCTTTTTAATCGAAATTAACGATGATTCGAATCGTTACAAATATAACAGTAAATAGCCATAGTTTTTGGTTTACGTCTAAGTTGCCAACATGTTTTTGCAACATTGTTTAGATTGCATTATTGTACAATATTCATATACATGTATAATTAATGTACATACCTAGTATATATAAGTGTATAAATATGTATCAATCTTGTATAAAATTGTATAAATGTTGCTAGCTACAGTGACGATCGCACTTTTTCGTCGTCTTTCAATTACAATTCTTGTTCAAAATCAGTCTAAATCTCCATTAAATTACTTTAAAATTTTCTAGACAGCTTCCACTATTTTTAACAAGTCTAAACAACAGTTCCTCCAAATTTCTCACAAAAATCACATTCATAATTCAAATCCACTTCTTTGGAGCTTGTTTAATAATGATGGTTACTTTTCTTCTCTAATTTTCACCACCCATCCATATTTAAACTATAATTAAGTTCTAAACTATAATTAAAAAAAATATAAGTTGGTGTAGTCTAACTTATTTTTTTTGATTTATAAGTTGAAAACAACTTATAAGTTGCTTAAAATAAGTTCATCCAAACAAATTCAATTATTTATTGGAGCTTATTTTAAGCACAAAATAACTTTAAATTGATCAGTCAAACATTTTTAAAAGGTTGAAAACAGCTTATAAGTAAATCCAAAAGGCTTTTGAAATTACATAAATAATTACTTTTTTTTCTTCCCCTCCCTTCCTCTCTTCGAAAAATTAATAGTTTATCACTTATCTTCTGATGTGACAAATCTTCAATTATTACAGATAGGGCCATTTGAATTGTGATGGGAAGAGTACCAAAACTCTATCTAGCACCTAATTATGCTACAAAACGATGTAATTGTGCTTAATTAGTTTTAAAAAATAAGATTTTAAGGAGTTAATTTCTCAGATAGCTACTCAATTAATAATTTTACTTATATCAAAATATTACTTTTTTCTTGATTTCAATTTTATTCAATAAAGGAAATAATTTTTTGAGATAATAACTACTTTATCCATTCGCTTTTACTTATCCACAATAGATTTTGTACTCTCTTTAAAAAAATAATAAACATAATACATATTTACTGAATACCCATGATTATTAGCATTTCAGAAAATCTTAAGAAATGATTTAAGAAATTAATAGTTTTTGAGATAATAACTACATTCATTTGCTTTTACTTATCAACAATGGACTTCATACTTTCTTTAAGAAAATAATAGACAAAGTACATATTTACTAAATACCCATGACTATTAGCATTTCAGAAAATCTTAAGAAATGATTTAAGAAATCAATAGTTAATAATAAAAGTGAAATAGGAAAAAAAATGTTATATTTTTCTTGAAAGAAAAAACTATTTTAATATAGTGACTAAATATAAATAAACAAAAACAATATCAAATATTAATTGAGCCATGATATGGAAAATCAATTTAAGTTTGTCAAAGTGTAGAAATGGTAGGTGGGCTAAAGTTTAATCATTCTACCTACCAAAATCACAATATTTAGTTATTGGCTCTGAGTTTAAATCTCTCGCGGCCTAAAAGGTAAAAGGACCTTTCTTACTTACCATTTGGGTTCATGATTTGGATAAAAATCGAACCAAATCGAACCAAATCGAACCAAATCGAATTAAATCGATTTTATTTGAATTTAATTTGATTTTAGATTTTTAAAAACTGATAGTATTTGATTTAATTTTAATTTTGTTCAAAAAGTTCAAAGAAATAATCAAACCGAACCGACAAGTTACATACATATATTTTATTATTATACATACATAATATATTATTTTTATAAACAATTTTAAAGATCTTATAAATGGTTTCATTAAAATTTATTTTTAATCTATTTTATGAAAGCAAAAATGCTCAAGAGAGAACATTTATCTTATGGTTTAGTACATATGAGTGTCTATGACAATTCTTGGTGAGACTAGAAATGTCACTGTCGCTTCCATTTTACGCTAAAATGGTGAATTTTGCAGTTTTATTCATAATAAATTTAGTGATCGAAAGTTCTGTAATGTCAGTTGTTCTAATTATTTTTTCGTTTTCAATGGATTGTTGTCACTTTTTTTCGGTTCTGATTGAATCATTCTTTTTTTGGTGTGTGTGGTTGATAACCGAATATCTGAACCAAATCGAACAGAAACCGATAGCCAAATGTATATTATATTTGGTTTGGTTTGGTTTTGAGAATATAAAAGCCGATTAAGTTGGTTTGAATTTAATTTTGACTAATAATCGATTCAAACCGATCCGTGAACACACCTACTTGCTAAAGACACCCAATTTTGACCCTCCACAACGCAAATTAATTATCGAGTTTCTTTGAATTTCGAACATTTTTGAAATAATTTTCAAATCGTTGGATAACCGCGCGTTAGCGGCTACTTTGAATGCTTAACACCTTCTCAAAGTGGAAATAAGAACCTCATACTTTTTTCTCTAAATTTTTAAGACTTAAATCTGTTAGGATCTTTTAAATTAAGTTTTCTTAATTTCTTTAAAAAATTAAGTGGCGACTCCTTTTTTTTAAAATTAATTTTTTTCTCTATAAAGTTAAAATTAATTTTAAACCATCTTTTTTCGACATAACACTTACAATAATGATATAGAACCTGTTTTATAAGTTAAAAGTAAGAAGTTAGGCATTTTAGTTTATGATTTTTAGTTTATTTTTGTATTTTAATTTAAAATTAAATATTTATAACTATTTTATTTTATTTTACCTAATTCAATTATTATAAAAATGGTTAAAAATTATTTTGAGTTAAAATCGCTTACACTAAATCAATCCAAAAGGGCTTATAGTCCAAGAATATATATATTAATACGTAATATACAATTTCGAAATTCTTAACATGTTTTATATTTTTTCGGTTCACTTTTATATGTTTACTATTTTAAAAATAAATTTTCACTTTTAATCGTCACTTTTAATATATCTAGACTTTTCTTGTCTTGCCCTTAGTATTTCTTTTTATAAACGTGTCAAGTTCAATATAATATGTAAAAATGAACGAATAGAATATTAAAAATACGGAGAAGGGCCTAAAATGCCTCTCGAATATTTGAATTGGTGCAAAATTACCCCATCCACCTTTTGGCTTTCAAATACCCTTTATGTCAATATTTTGGCTCAAAATACCCTCATTTCTAACGACGCACACTCATAAATATTATACCAAATATCACAGTTTAAGGACATTTTACGTCCTTTTCCGTTAAAATAATTTAAAATTACTTAATATATGAGCCTATATGATTGACCTAATTTTGGATTACATAGTAAATTAAAAATAAAATGGCTTACTCCTCTACTTTCTATGCCATTTTTTTTTCTTGTTGGATCTTGTCCATCATTTTTTTTATGACAAAATAAGGGAGAAAAAAAGGAGAAGAATAGTAACGACATTCATATAGAAATAATTAGTTCAACAGAAGATGATTTAATTAAGCAGGTATGTACGTATACTATATTTTTTTTTTGTGTACCAATATTCAAAATAAAAGAATGAAAATAAATTTTCCCCATCCCATCATGATTGTTACATTCCGTATTTTTGCATTTTGGATTATTCGTAAGCTAACGATTATAAATTCAAGGACTTTTAATTTTGAATTTTAAAAGGACATGATTTGTTGTAGATGCCAAGTTATATGAATAATTTATGTGTAGTAAAATACATCTCAAGAAGGACCCTTAAGCCAAATCAAAATAGAAGCCATCAAATATGTTTTTCTTAAAGTCACGTTTCGGGTAAGCTCACTTTGGGAGGCCATAACCTCTTTATAATTTGGGAATTTGGGAAAACTCTCAAAATCAAAGTTGTAGGTAATTGAAATATCTTTCCAACCATAGGTCGTGGGACGAAATGTGATATCAGATTAATAAGATATAGACATTTTAAGTCTGACAGGCCAAACTAAATAGTGAATTCGGCCCAACCCAATTCTAATTCGGGTCAGGCCCAATACCCACGAAATTAATCTAATTCTTATCTCTTTCTTCATACTTTAGACTAAGAAAATATCCAGAAAAATTTCCAGAGAGAGAGAGAGGGGAAGTTCTTGAGAGAAAAACCAAATCTGACCAAAATTAAAGCCCCAAATCTCAAAGCTCTTGAAGAGAAAAATTGTTGTACGTCGCATTGGCTTCAATTTGAGCTAGATATCATCCAATAAGGAGAAGATTTTATGTGGTGCTGCAAATTTAAGGTAATATTAAAGTCTCATTTTCATTGTTAACAAGTTTAGTTAGAGTTTTAACGGATTAGAACGGAGAAAATAGTGTTATAAACTAGTTTGGTGATTTGTTGAGATTTATGGGTTAAAAGGTTGTTTTAGGTAGATTAAATGGATGAAATTAGCTTAGTTATGATATATAATAATGGTTGATATTGTTTTGATGTTGTTGATGAGTTGTTGTTCTTGAATTTGGAGGAAAAAGGTGTATGAAGATTGTGAATGTTCAAACCCGTTTTTGGAATTGAGTAGCTGGTAGTAATTAGGGAATATCTCATTGTGTAGACCTTCGATTTTATATATTAAATATGTTTTGGAAAGATAATACACGTACCTACAACTCTTATGTTTATGTCTTAGTCTATATCTGCTGTTATTATGTCGAAAACTGAGGATGAATTATAAGACAAATTATGTCCAGATTCTGGATTGAAAAATCTTTCATGTATAGCTGTTCGTATTTTGATGATATCTCTTTGTAGAAAATGATTTTTGAGTTGATTTCTTTTGAATTGGAAACTTAAGACAGAGATCTAAATGTTTCATGAAGGTAATAAAGTCCAGTTTTGCCGTTTTCATTTTCAAAATTTAGATACAACGTGAGGTACTTGACTTTCCGAATTTACTGCTTTGGTAACATGAGTCGGGTGGAAATATTCTAGGCTTATTGTCAATAATAAATCTTATTTTGTGTCAATATTTTGGATTGTTGATGTTGATTGATGATTATATGGCTGGTTTGAAAGTGGGAAAAGTGAGCGGTATAGGTGAGGTGCTGTCCAATTTTTTTTAGAAATAACCTACTAACGATAGACTACATTTTATTCTTGTCCATAGCTTAACCATTGTGCTTAACGTTTTAATATAGGTTGAGACAATATTGGACAACATATACGTATAAACGCTAAAGGTATGTAAAGTTAACATTTTCTTCTTTTGGCATGATCCATATGAAACGAACTAATGACGTATGCTTAAATTCCAAAGAAACTCTTATTCGTAGATATACTCGGATGGCTACCGTTCTTGATTTTCAAAATTTATATTGTTATGTCTTGACTCATGTGTATGATTCCAGCCATCCTAGTTGGTATAACTCATGTTGTGGTATAATTCATATTTTAGTATAATTCATAATTGGTGTGATTCATAATGACTATTATCTTGGTTTTCAAATGATGGACTGTTTTGCTTATTCTATTAAGTCTCCGATAATGATCAAATTTCACAAGGTTGCTAATGATACCTTATTCGTGCATATTGTTATGGTATTATTCACCGAGTCCTACGATAGGCCGGGTATGTTATCATGTATGAATTCCACTACATTATTCACCGAGTCCCTTACTAGAGGGCCGGGTACGTGATATGATAATATGATATTATGATGATATGACGATATGATTATGGCACCGAGTTCCATAATGGGCCGGGTATGGTATCAGTGTACACTACTCTATTCACCAAGTCCCTTGCTAGAGGGCCGGGTATGGTATATATATACATATGACGATATATTGATATAATTGTCACACCGAGTCCCATAACGGGCCAGGTACGATATATGATGATGATATGCATGTCTTCATTTTATAAGAAACAGGTACAGTGATTTATTGATTATGATACTTGACTCCTGAATCTTTATTTCAGATGTGATCTCCTTTATGATATTTTATGCTTTATATACTCGGTACATATTTCGTACTGACCCCCTTCTTCAGGGGGCTGCATTTCATGCCCGCAGGTACAAATACTCATTTTGGAGAGCCGCCAGCTTAGGATTCTACTCAACGAGTTTGAAGTGCTTCATTGTCTCGGAGACCAAACTTTGGGTACTAATCCTTATAATGTATATATTTGTGTATTTAGGGATACGACGGGGCCCTGTCCCGTCATATGCTATTGTTAATCCTCTTAGAGGTCTGTAGACATATGAGTGGGTTGTATATAGATGTTGTCCGGTGTACTAGTATGACTTATGTTTTTGGACGTTTACATTCAAAATGGAAGCCTTGTCGGCTTACATATTATGTTATCTTATTTTTGACAATTAAGACTCCCCAAGAAATAGGTAATTTTGGTATATATATAAGTAACAGTTTGAGACGACGTGCTACCCATATAAATCTTATATCATGTTTAATTGTCGATTGACTATAGATAATAGGTGTGTATATGAGGGTCCAATTCGGACACTAGTCACGGGGTTAGGCCGTGACAATGATAATGATACAAATTAAATGAATATGAACCTATAAGTTCATTTCAAGATTGAGTCTTGATGTCATAATTAAGAATAAATAGTTAAAAAAGAATAAAAAGAAGGAATGAACAATATGTTTGGATAATTGATAGAAGATTTTTTATTAATAAAAATAAAAAAAAATAATTAAAAGGACAATCAGACGAGGCAAGTATTGATTTTAGTTGGGTTACAATGAATCGGGAGTTGATTTAAATTGGCCAAATAGAAAAATATTATGAAATTAATAAAATTTGAATATTATTTTCAAGCGTATTGTGTCAAAATATGGATTATATGTAATTTTTATTATTTATTTGAGAAGAATTTAAATTTGGACCAATTAGATCAGACAACATAATAAATAAATATTTAATATTTATACTTTAGAAAAACTGTTAAAAACAAGGGCAAATATGAACCAAATGATTAATATTGAGGGTGTTTTAAGTCAAACAATTGACGTCAAGGGTATTTGAGGGCCGAAAAATAAATGAAGGATAATTTTATACCAATTTAAATAGTTAAAGGATGTTTTGGGCCTTCTACGTTAAAAAAGGAAAAATTATCAAATTACACACCTTATATTCCTATATTTTCAATTATTCACTACTATTTATAAAAATTTCAAAAATCTCTCTTATGATACATAAGAATGATGTTGATACATCGCGATTTGATACATATGTCCTTTTCATGATACATCGCTAGTTGATACAAACCAAACATAAAATGTATCAGTAAAATATAAAGTTTTACTATTATTTTTGTTGTGTCCATGATATTTAGGTGTTATAAGCTGATTCATAAGTTTTATTGATATTACAATGTTTAGTTTGTATCAACTAGCGATGTATCATGAAAAGGACTTATGTGTCAAATCGCGATGTATCAACGTCATTCGTATGTATCAAAAATCTGGAAAAAAAAAGAGGAAATTTGGATAATTGCCAAAAAAATCAGAATAAATTATAATTGAATTTTTCACTATAAAATTTAAGTAAAATACCCCCAAAAATATTGATTTCCGGTGAATCCATTTAATATATAAAGTACGCCGCCTCTGCAATTATCCATTTTTTCTAACTTATTGAATCCAAGATCACTCATTGAGTACGAAATGACATTGAAAGTTAGTAGTTGGTAATACAATTTCTGTCATGTGTCCCAAATCTGTTTTCACATTTATAATAAAGGGCCCATCGTATCAATAATTTTATTATCATTATGTGGATAATTAGGAGCGGATCTATCTTATGAAGTAAAAATGTCATGACACACACTTCAACTAAAATTTTGAATATATGTCTGTATAATATATATTCAGGCCAAAATCACTATATTTGAAAGTGTCACCCGCAAATCATAAATGAGATGTGATGCCCTTAATCTTGAGAAGTTTTTTTTTTTTGTTTTGTTTCTACTTCCTCCATTTAAAAATAAAATTAAAAAAATCGTTACATTTAACCTTTGTTTTGTGTTTACCATTATTATACAGTAAGAAATTTCTTTTGTTGAGTCATTTGAATTGAACAGTCTTTCTATTGAATTTTTTAAAAAAGAAATGGCTTAAGTGATAAATATTTTGAGCTATTCTCATAGATTAAAATTTGAATCTTTTGCATTGCAAATAATTGCCATAAAACATGACAATTAAGATTGAAAAATGGTTTCGAGAATATTGGAGGTAGCAATTAAGCTACTTTTTAAGAAAATCTTATTATTGGAGGCGTTGTTTCATTAATTTCCCCCCCCCAATTTTCCTTCCATAATAGAATTTAAATTAAGCATGAAAAAATAGTACCTAGACAAAATCTTTTTTTTTTTGTCTATGTATATGAATAAAAAGCCTAATCAACCTAATCGAAGTTACAAAAATCTTATCAAATTGATGCAGCCTTCCTATTTGGTCTATATGGCTAGTGGTAGATATACCATGCATAAGACTGGTATTCAAGGACCCTTCCTACTTGCAATAATAGTCCCAAAGAAAATTATATTATTTTCTCCGTTTATATTTATTTGTCTATTCTTTTAAAAAAATAATGACTGATATAAATATTTTATCACAATACTCATATTAATTAATATTTAGTATTTTTAAAAGTAATTTGAGGAATAAATAATTAATATTAAAGATAAAATATGAAAAAAATATTTATATCAGTCATTATTTTTTGGCCATGCCATTTCATCTCATGATATGAAATAATGAGAGAAAATCAACGTTTGGACATGCGATTTTACGTTGATTTCATCTCATGATTTCATATCATGAGATGAAATCCCAAATTCACCAAAAATCATGATTTGGGAATTTCAAATCATGATGTGAGTTTTTTCAAATACAAAAATTGACCACAACTTTATATTTTATAACAATAACCTATATTTAATTTATATATACCTACTAGCCATTTGTTTCATATGTAAATAAAATTTGTAATTCATATCATTACTTTTAGATCGTTTATATCTCATATAACGATTATTCTCTCCAATGTAAAATTTTATTTGTACTTCAAATAAATTCTTAGTTTACCATTTATATTCATCAAATTCATTATTATTATTTTTATCAAATTTATTACTACTTCATTCAAATCAATGTTTAATAATAATAACAATTCCATCATTATATTGAGTTGAGAAGAGTAATCACTATGGTCTGTTGCATTAAGTGCAAAAATAATTTATTTAGATACTAACAACTTGAACACCACAACTTATGTTCAATTTTATCTTTTTATTGAATTAATTAAGATTTGATCAATAAATATTGTATTTTTTAGAATAACTTTGTGATAATATTTAATGCGATTTTATAAACTTTTGTATATTTGGTAAGATTGTATAAACAATTGAGACATTTTTAATAGTTTTACAACTCATGGAGTTTTTATGTTTATGAGAAAACATACAACATAAAAAGTTCAAATCGTATGTCCAAACAAAACTTAAACTTTATCTCATAATTTCAAATCATAATTTCATATCGCATGGCCAAACGACCCTTATATGTTAAAAAGGAAGATTTATTTTTTAAAATAATGACATTGTTTTATATGGAAAATATTGTTTTTTTATAAAGTACTCCGCCTCTGCAATTATCCATTTTTTTCTAACTTATTGTATCTAAGTTCGCTATAATTGTACCCATCGAATACGAAAGGGCCGGTTGAAAGTCAATTTAAAACATTGAATATAGTAGATGGCAATACAATTTCCGTCATGTGTGTCAAATCTGTTTTCATATTTATAATAAAGGGCCCATCGTATCAGTAATTTTATTACCATTATGTGACGAAGATAATCAATTGGCTATAATTAGGAACGAATTTACGATGTTATCACATTCATACACATCGATTAATATATATATATATATATATAATATGTAGGTATATTCAGGCAAATTCGTAAATGAGGTGTGATTAGCCATTAATTCTGCGAGATCCTTTTTTTCCCTTTTTTTTATTTCTACTTCATCCATTTAAAAAATAATTTAAAAAAATCCTTAAATTAGACCTTTGTTTCGTTTCTACCATTATTATACCTTACTTTGTAAGAAATTTCTTTTGTTGAGTCATTTGAATTGAGCAGTATTTCTATTGAATTTTTTAAAAAATAAATGGCTTAAGTGATAAATATTTTGAGCTATTCTCATAGATTAAAATTTGAATCTATTGCATTGCAAATAATTGCCATAAAACATGACAATTAAGATTGAAAAATGGTTTCGAGAACATTAGGGGTAGCAATTAAGCTACTTTTTAAGAAAATCTTATAATTTGAAGCGCTGTTTCATTAATTTTTTTTTTCCAATTTCCTAATAGAATATAAATCAAGCGAGTACCTAGATAAGCTCGTTTTTTTTTTTTTTTTGTCTTTGTATATGAATAAAAAGCCTAATCAACCTAATCGGAGTAACAAAAATCTTATGAAATTGATCCTCCTATTTGGTCTATATGGCTAGTGGTAGATACACAATGCACAAGAGTGGTATTTATATTATTTAAATTCTGAATTCGTCTTTTATCTCCTCCCTTGCCCTCACCCTCCCCCTCCCTCCCTTTATTTTGATGATTCAAAAGTGAAAAAAGATTATTTCTATTAATAAATTGATATTTAAAATTATTCCATTCAAGCATTTATGTACCATCAAAGGATTTTAAAGCTATTTAATTTGTTTTTTTTACGTGATTGACAATGAGATAACTTTTTTAAAAAACAAAATTGATTGTGGATATATGCAATATATCAAAGTTGTTCAAATACTAAGGGTCTGTTTGGAAAGCCACCTCGTATCAGCCTAGTAATTATAATGACATATTTTTTTGCCAGAATGTAATTACAGTGTATTGTTTGGTTGCACAAGTACAACCATAAGGTTATATTAAACTTTAAAAATAAAAGTTAATCATTTAAAATTAAAAATTATATTAGACAAATAAGGACCTTTATAAATGATATTAAATTAAATATTTAAGATATATATTAATTAATAAACTTATGTTATTAACTAATATTATAAAATGTAATTTATTGATATTTTTTAAATTAGTATATTTTAATTAATTTAATCATAAAAACTAAAAGTATAAGATTTTTAAGATATTAAATTAAATATTTAAGATATATATTAATTAATAAACATATGTTATTAATTATTATTATAAAAAATAATTTATTTATATTTTTTAAATTAGTATATTGTAACGACCCGCTCCTGTCGTTAGAGATAGACCAATGGAGAAGAATTTCGGGCCAAAAAATATTAGGTAGTAACTTCGGCGAATTTGAGCCTAGGCCAGGCTGGGATAAATTCTGAGTCAGGTGAAGTCTAGCATGATCAAGTGAATAATGGGAAGTCAAATTTGTAATTTGATTGGACAGGCTGATAGCCAAGGTGATACGGAGCATTTACGGCTTCGCGGAATCGCATTCGGACGAGTAAAACCCTCGAAATCAAAGTTTGCGTGGGGAGTATATTTTAATACGTCCTTGAAGTGGGTGTGTTGTGAAAGGGGAGCTTGAAACACAAACTCCGATCTCTCTGTTTCCGCCAATCCCGCTAGGGCGGGATTATTCCCTTCAGAGAGGGACAAGCGCGACTTAAGTCGTGAAAAAAATCAGAAACAGTCTTTTTCTGCAAGTTCAGTTTCTAAAACCCCAAGAGGCGATCTAGGGCGATTTCAATTGATTTTCCACGGATTTCCATGCTTAAGGTAAGGTTTTTACTCTTTATATTCATACTTTGATTATTAGAAACTAGGAGTATGGGTGATAATCATTGGGAGAGGGTTTGGACTGAAAATCTAAGGTGGAAAATAGCCCTAGGGTAAGGTTAGGATCATGAGTTTGGCCTAGTGAATGAAATTACGTTATATTTCTTGACAGTTAGGCCATTATATTGATCCTTGATATGTATTTAATGTTTCTATACCAAGAACGAGAAGAACAAACTCGGAAAGGAAAGACTATTGCACTGTAATGTTCTGAAAGCTTGAATTTGAGGTAGGGTGATGGTCTAGTTTCCTGTATGTATTTTATATACTTGCTAAATTGCTTCATGATATGCATGTGTGTATATAAATAGGGAAAAATACTAGATTATGTGTGAAATGATCACTTGCTGGCCTGTTATATTAATGAACATGTTCTTGGTGGTATAAATGTTGTAAATATTGTATGTTCTTGTGATTGTGATATCTTGGGATCGGGTGTCACGTTCCGACACATATATGAATCGGGTGTCACGTCATGATACGTATTTGGATCGGATGTCACATTCTGACATATACTTGGATCGGGTGCCACATTTTGACATAAATTTGATTATTTGTAGGTCCCTTGAGAGGACCCTTGTGTGAAATTATAACATGTAAAAGACATTGAGTTGTGATGTTGAAATGTGGTTGAATTATTCCGTATATGTATATGCTTATTGTGTTGAAATTTACTTGTCTATAATACGCTTACTAACTAACCACATGATCCTACCAGATTACCGTGACTTTGTGTACTGATACTATTCTTGCTTTGCCTTTTGTTGAGTACACGACATATTCAGCTAGTAGCAGAGAGACCTCGGTTGGAGGATTAGTAGGTTGTTCAAAATTCCAAGGGTGAACTATTCTGTCGTGCTGTCGGGGACTTTTCTATCGTGGTTCTAGTCCTTTTCTCTTCCAGGACTTAGATGTTTAGACAGTGCTTTGTTTATTTACTAGTTTCTATTTGGAGTTGTACTCCTGTTCTAGACTTGGTAGTTTGAGTTTTGGTATGATGACTTTCAGTTCCTACGGGTGTTTAATTTCGTGCTTTATTGTTATTAACTTGGTTGACTAAGTTTATGGAAACTCAACACTTATCTTTGAATTAAACCTGCTTCCGTATCTTTAAGCTTGCGTACATATTGTGGTTATTGTTGTTGGGCTGTTAGAATGGTTCTCCCACCAGAGAGTTAGAGTGGGTGCCAGTCATGGCAGGTTGGGGTCGTGACAAAGTTGGTATCAGATCCTAGGTTCATTAATCTATTTATACCAAAACGAGTCTAGTAGAGTCTCGCGGAATGGTACGGAGACGTCTGTACCTTTCTTCGAGAGGCTACAGGATTTTAGGAAAAGTTTTACTATTTTCCTTCTTTCGTGCGATAACTTGATTCTAATTGGTATTTGATGATCCAAATTGATATCTAATCGTTTTCACTCTCTTGTCTGCAAATGATTAACATGCGTTTCAACGGTTTTAGGCCAGTAGCAGCAATTGAGCCCATGGAGGAGCCAATCGTTCGAGGGTATGGCAGAGGAAAAGGCAAGAAATGTAGGCGAAGCAGGGGCAGAGGAAGGGCAGTACCTGCCAAATTAGAGGTCCTTGTTAAGGAGGTACTGGTAGAAGAGGCCCCTCCTGCTCCCCTGAATAAGTTTGAGGGAGAGGTGGAAGCTGAAGAGGAGCAGAAACAAGTAGGACAAGAGGAGGATGGCCAGGCTGAGGCCGCTGGTATTCCTCCTCTGAATCCACTCTTGACCCAGCAGATCAAGATATTTCTAAGTGGGCTAGTTGGCACTAGTGCCATCCCCACTATACCCGCAGCACCAACACCTGTTGACCGTCCGGTTGCTGTTGCACTTCAGCCAACAAATGCAGTATTGGGCACATATGCATTCTTCAAGCCCCTAATAGGTCTTTTTGAGTTCTATAACCTTTTCCCCCTATCTAAGACTTCTAGTAGGTTCATTTGGTCATTTATGACTTGCGGGTATGGAGGCATGGATAGCAAGAAGTTCGGGAGCATTTTGGAATACTTGAACTCAAACTAGAAGCCTAAAGTGCATAGAGTTGACTAAAGTCAATAATATGGGCAAATGAATTTAGAATCATGGTTCGAAAGTTACATTAACTTTATTTTTGAAACTAGTAATGTTCTATTCTTCCGCATTAAGTATATGTTGGCAACCTTCAAAAGAAAAATAGGGAGAAAGAGGGAGGAAACTACTTATAATGACCCTAACAGATCTACTAGTTCCCATTCATCTATGTCATCTTTTTACACCAAAAATAGAAAGATACAATACAATTCCATTTAACTATGTGAATGGAATTAGACCTATCTTTAAAGCTTTTACTATTTCCCTCTTTCCATAAGGACCACCAAATGCAATGTGGGATGATTCTCCACCATCTCTTCTGGATCTTGCTTCCTCCTCTTCTGATCCAACAACTTAGTTGGTTTGCAGTGTTACATTCTGTATTTTTGCATCTGGATTATTCGTAAGCTAACGGTTATAAATTCAAGGACTTTTAATTTTGAATTTTAAAAGAACATGATTTGTTATAGATGCCAAGTTATTTGAATAATTTATGTGAAGTAAAATACATCTCAAGAAGGACCCCTGAGCCAAATCAAAGTAGAAGCCATCAAATGTTTTTTTTTCTTAAAGTCACATTTCGGGTAAGCCAACTTTGGGAGGCCATAATCTCTTTAGAATTTGGTAATTTGGGAAAGATCTCAAAATGAAAGTTGTAGGTAATTGAAATATCTTTCCAACCATAAGTCGTGGGATGAAATGTGATACCGTAGTAATAAGATATAGACATTTTAAGTCTGAGAGGCCAAACTAAATAGTGAATTCGGCCCAACCCAATTCTAATTCGGGTCAGGCCCAATACCCACGAAATTAATCTAATTTTTATCTCTTCCTTCATACTTTAAACTAAGAAATATCTAGAAATTTCCAGAGAGAGTAAGAGAAGGGAAAGCTAGAGAGAAACACCAACATCTACGACAATTAAAACCCCGAATCTCAAAGCTCTTGAAGAGAAAAATTGTTGTACGTCGCATTGGCTTCAATTTGAGCTAGATATCATCCAATAAGGAGAAGATTTTATGTGGTGCTGCAAATTTAAGGTAATATTAAAGTCTCATTTTCATTGTTAACAAGTTTAGTTAGAGTTTTAACGGATTAGAACGGAGAAAATAGTGTTATAAACTAGTTTGGTGATTTGTTGAGATTTATGGGTTAAAAGGTTGTTTTAGGTAGATTAAATGGATGAAATTAGCTTAGTTATGATGTATAATAATGGTTGATATTGTTTTGATGTTGTTGATGAGTTGTTGTTCTTGAATTTGGAGGAAAAAGGTGTATGAAGATTGTGAATGTTCAAACCCGTTTTTGGAATTGAGTAGCTGGTAGTAATTCTAGAATATCTCATTGTGTAGACCTTCGATTTTATATATTAAACATGTTTTGGAAAGATAATACACGTACCTACAACTCTTATGTTTATGTTGTAGTCTATATCTGCTGTTATTATATCGAAAAATGAGGATTAATCATAAGACAAATTCTGTCCAGATTCTGGATTGCAAAAATCCCTCATGTATACCTGTTAGTGTTTTGATGATATCTCTTTGTAGAAAATGAGTTTTGAGTGAATTTATTTTTCATTAGAAACTTAAGACAGAGATCGAAATGTTTCATGAAAGTCATAAAGTCCAGTTTTGCCGTTTTTATTTTCAAAATTTAGATACAACTTGAGGTACTCGGCTTTCCGAATTTACTGCTTTAGTAACATGAGTCTGGTGGAAACATTCTAGACTTATTGTCAATAATAAATCTTATTTTGTGTCAATATTTTGGATTGTTGATGTTTCTTGATGATTATATGACTGGTTTGAAAGTGGGAAAAGTGAGCGGTATAGGGGAGGTGCTGTCCAATTATTTTTAGAAATAACCTACTAACGATAGACTACGTTTTATTCTTGTCCATAGCTTAACCATAGTGCTTAACGTTTTAATATAGATTGAGACAATATTGGACAACATATATGTATAAACGCTAAAGGTATGTAAAGTTAACATTTTCTTCTTTTAGCATGATCCATATAAAATGAACGAATGACGTATGCTTAAATTCCAAAGAAACTCTTATTAGTAGATATACTCGGATGGCTACCGTTCTTGATTTTCAAAATTTATATTGTTATGTCTTGACTCATGTGTATGATTCCAGCCATCCTAGTTAGTATAACTCATATTGTGGTATAATTCATATTTTAGTATAATCCATAATTTGTGTGATTCATAATGACTATTGTCTTGATTTTCAAATGATGGACTGTTTTGCTTATTCTATTAAGTCTCCGATAATGATCAAATTTCACAAGGTTGCTAATGATACCTTATTCGTGCATATTGTTATGGTATTATTCACCGAGTCCTACGATAGGCCGGGTATGTTATCATGTATGAATTCCACTACATTATTCACCGAGTCCCTTACTAGAGGGCCGGGTACGTGATATGATAATATGATATTATGATGATATGACGATATGATTATGGCACTGAGTCCCATAATGGGCCGGGTATGGTATCAGTGTACACTACTCTATTCACCGAGTCCCTTGCTAGAGGGCCGGGTATGGTATATATATACATATGACGATATATTGATATAATTGTGACACTGAGTCCCATAACGGGCCATGTACGATATATGATGATGATATGCATGTCTTCATTTTATAAGACACAGGTACAATGATTGATTGATTATGTTAATTCACTCCTGAATCTTTATTTCAGATGCGATCTCCTTTACGATATTTTATGCTTTATATACTCGGTACATATTTCGTACTGACCCCCTTCTTTGGGGGGCTGCATTTCGTGCCCGTAGGTATAGATACTCATTTTGGAGAGCCGCCAACTTAGGATTCTACTCAATGGGTTTGAAGTGCTCCATTGTCTTGGAGCCTAAACTTTTGGTACTAATCCTTATAATGTATATATTTGTGTATTTAGGGGTACGGCGGGGCCATGTCCCGTCATATGCTATTGTTAATCCTCTTAGAGGTCTGTAGACATATGAGTGGGTTGTATGTAGATGTTGTCTGGTGTACTAGTATGACTTATGTTTTTGGACGTTTACATTCGGAGTGAAACCTTGTCGGTTTACGTATTATGTTATCTTATTTTTGACAATTAAGACTCTCCAAGAAACAGGTGATTTTGGTATATATATAACTGACAGTTTGAGACGACGTGTTGCCCATATAAATCCTATATCATATTTCACTGCCGATTGACTATAGGTAATAGGTGTGTATACGAGTGTCCAATTCAGACACTAGTCACGGCCTATGGGGCTAGGTCGTGACATGCAGTGTGCTCAGGCATATTCCATTTCATTTCCGTGAGTCTAAGAAAAAGAGCCCATAATTATGTAGTGAATTTGCAATGTAGAAAGAGGTGATTGTTTGTTTCACCACAAAGTTGATATCTGGAATCTATCCAACTTTGTATGATGATTTTGGACTTGTACGTATATTTGAATTAGGACTCAAGGGGCTCCGACGCAATTTGAAACTATTGCATGAAAGTTGAAAAGTTAAGGATGTTTAAAAGTTCAAAAGTTTGATTTGTACATCGATTTTGAGTTATGATGTTTCCTTACGTGTTTTTGAGCCTTTGAGAAAGTCCATATAGGGTAATAGGACTTATTGGGATGATTTGGAGGGAAACCGAGGGTCTCGAGTGAGTTTCAGCGCGTTTGGAGAAGATTTGAAGTGCTGAAACATGAATTCGCCTGATTTCACAAGAGAACTACACCCAATCTATAAGGAATTTGGAGATGATGTTTGAATGGAAGTTGTATCCCCTGAGTCTAGTTTTCAATGATTCAAACCATTCATCATTTTGAAATTTCTACAAAAGTTATGGCCATTTTACTATAGACTATAGAGCAGCTTTTTATACAGCAACTTCATGACTTAAGTCGGGTTTTTGTGATGTTTATTTATTTCCAACTATTGGAGCTCAATTTTGAGAGGATGAAGCTATGGTTTCATATACAAGCTTGGGGTGTTATTCTAACTTGAATCTATGATCATTTCATGGTTCTAACCTTGAATTTGTCATTTGAACATGAAACCAAAGACGGAAATTAAGGATTTTCGAATATATAGATCTAGAATTACCTAAATTGAGTTTTGATATCCAAATGGAAATCTAAGCATAGATTTGGACTCATGTGGTTGTGCCTAACCCAGATATGTAATTTATTTTGGGGTTGGGGTTGACTTTGACTTTTTTGGGTTGCCTTGATTGACCTAGCCTAAAAATTATGGAATTGACATCAATGGATTAGTCTAACCTCATAGAGTAATCTTTTGAATAGATTTGAGTCGTTGATGGATTTCATATGTAGTTGTTAGAAAGGTTTAAGCACCACTTGGATCGAGGTAAGTTAAGCTTTGACTTCGATGAGGGAATTTTCCCCAATTAACTGCAGTGTGTGATACCTTGCATATATTGGGGTAACGTATAGGCGAGATGACGAACACTTATGTGGTATTTGATTGTTATACCTATTTTTCATGATTCTTTATTGCTACCCGATTACATGAGCATATTTTCATGCTAGTGATAATGTTATAGGCATCGTTTCAAGCTAGATTCACATTTTCTAACTATGTGCATGTTAGACTACATGTTTAGCTGATAAATATGTCGCATTTGTATGTATTGTGACTGCATACCTGATTTTTAACCTTGATATGAATTTGGCATATGAGTTGTTCGTGTCGTTCATCAGTTCACACATGAGTTGTCTGCGTTGGTTATGCTATGGCACACGAGTTGTCTATGCAGGTTATCAATTCACACATTAGTAGTCCGAGTTGGTTATCTTAGTACGTGATTTGCCATGGCACGTGTGGACATGAAATTATCCCCCTAGGGTCACTGCTCATGGGCACCCCATGCAGTGTGCTCGAAGTCGTGCTGAGAGCACTGTACACCTTAACCATTACATGTTACCTGCTATCTCCCACCAACACAGGTGCCCTATAATTTTGTCCATCAAGGCTTGGGAAGATGCAAGAAAATCACCTAGTGTTTTGAATTTGAACCTGAAACCTCATGATTATTCGTCAATTCATTGACTGCTAGGCCACATCCTTGATTTCAAATAAATTTACTTAATTTGTTTTTTAAAGAAGAAATTTAAAAAGAGGTTAGGATATTTCGCTTCCAATCCTCAAAATCGCATACTACAACACATAAAGATAGAGAAAAAGCGTCACTATGAGCAGTACAGAGAGCGTGCAAGTGGAACCTATATTAGGCACCGGTGAGCATCACCAAAAACTAAATACTCCCCAACCCCATCCCACTTTGTCAATTGAATGTTTGCTTCTTATATTGAAATCCTTTTTTGATGGGTTCACCTATATTAGATTTTGATTTTTAGAAAAGAACGAATCTAGTCATACTCAAACCTCCTGCTTTGTGTTTCCATCAGGCACTTATTCTTAAAGATGAATCACAAAATTTTTGTAAGCATGCAAAACCTTGTAACATAAGTCGACCAATAAAAAGGAAATATAGACAGGATGGACCAACCTCTCGCTGGTTTGCCCGATATTTTGATATGCCAAAAACATTAAACCTAATGTCATCAGCTTGAGAGTCCCTCCTTTACATCTATAAATACCACCTTATTTCCTCATTTTATTCATTAACCTTTTTCAAACAACTCTTCTCTCTATACACTTCTTCATTCATTTTCAAATATAGTTTTAATTTTTAGTAGTGTAGAAATACTATTTCGGTGATTCTTATATTGCGGATAGTACACAAAACGCTCTGACAAGGAGAAAAGGCTAGGAGTCAAGAGTGGTCATTGAGTTCTTCAATTCGGAGTAAAGTTTCGAATTTCAGGTATGTAAGACTATTAATAGCATTGGATTGAGTTCGTCTATGCGCCCAATATTTAAATTTATGTAATTGAGTTATAGTTGAGTTTTACCCTAATTTTTGAATTCTAAATAAGTTAATTCTTTTTTTATTGAGTTATATATATTTATGCATTGAGATTATTATTATTTTTATCTCTCACATTATTGGAATTATTATTCGTGGCCACTTTTCCATGAACCCTAATTGATTTGATATTCATGAATATTTTTTCTGCATGTTTTGAGTAAAGATGTTGTCTTTTAATATTCATTGACAAAAAAAGTGATTTGAATTAAGACTATATATGTATTTTATTAAGTTTTAAAAAAGAAAAAGAATTGAGTTTAAATGAATTTGATTCTTTAGGTTAAATGATGTTTTGAGTGAGATGTTTTGAAGTATAATGATTGTATGAAGAGGTAATGATGATGATGATGCATTGAGATGAGTTTGATGTTTTAGATTAAAGTCTAATGAGACTAGATGATGATGTTAATATGAGCACATGTTTTGAGAGTAGTATTGAGCACTAAGTTGGATAAGAGTTTAATTGACTCAAATTCCAGAACTACGTAGACAGCGTAGGATGGAGGCTATGCCTCTTAAGTCCCAAAAAGAGGACTTTGATGATTGGATCCAAGATGGTGATGTTATTTATCCTAGCAAGATATTGAATAGATATGACAACGACATCGCTTCGTTATATCATCACTAGCTCATAGGTGATGGTTGTCGGTTAGAGAAACTCCCAACTGAGTAAGCATTGCTTATTATTAGTATTTTTAAATTTGCACTACATATTGATGTTAAGATGATGTTGAGTTTTGAGATGAGTCTTTCTGAAGGAAGTTTCTTGATATTTATCCATATTTTTCTGCCATTTTACATACTCGTACATTCTATGTATTGACGTCATTCGACCTGCATCATTTTATGATGAAGATACATGTGTTAGAGATCCTCAACATGCGCATTATTGAAGATCATTACTTTTCATCTATTTGGTAAGTCCTTCTTGTATTCGGAGGAACTCTTTATTCTTTTATTACTGTTGAGTATTATGTTTCTTTTAAGGTAGTCATGGACATGTCATTGACACCGTCTGATAGTTTTAGAGGCTTCAAAGACAGAGTTTGGTGATGTAATTACAGTAGTTCTCCTTTGAAACTACTTCTTTTAAGGATTATTTCTTTCATTTGATATTGATGATGGCGAGCCCACATAAGTATTCTTATTTTTACTTAAGTCTTCTGCTGATGAACGAATGAGTGATGAAACCAAGTGGTTCTCTTAGTGGCCATAGACGGTTTCTAAGTACCGGCCACGCCTAGGGTACCCTCTTGGGGTGTGACACTATCTATGTTTGCCTTTAGGTTTTCTTCCTTCTCGGTATCTTGCTTGTACTATTTTTCTTGGTTAGTGAGGTTGTGAATCTTAATAGACAAGCCTTTCCCTCCCTCATTGTGTACAAGGTTCACAAGTCCCCTTTCTCCATAGATTTCCCAGCTCCATATTAGTTCTGATTATCTCTTTTCTGTTGCTTCATAGGAGTATTGTTGATGCTTTCTATCTTATCTGTGCCCTTCTCTTTATCATCTTGTACTTTCTGTATTGATTTTTTTACAAATTGCCTTTGGTCATTCCTTTGTTTTGTACTACTGCCTTCTTTACCTTGATTTTGTAAATGCTCCCTATTTTTATTTGGTGTAATATCTATGTCCTGGATGTTGTTTTCATCTCCATCTCCCCTAGTTCTACTTTCCTCCCCCATGTTATCTCTAAAGAGGCCTCCACTTGACTCACCCATCTGATTATCTGTCTTTTCACCTGTGGTCATCTCCTAATTCTTTGGATCTTTTTTTTAACTTCCCCTTATCCTTGTCTACCTCCTTTCTTTGTCTTCCCCCAATGCATCATATTTATTTGTTGTTGTAATGTTATGTTCTTTGTTGTGATTGTTTTTAGGATTCCACACTTGTTCCTTCTTTTCTCCTTTATTAAAAAATATGCCCTTTCCATATCCCATCTTCCTCCTTTGTTCCCTAAACTCATTTGCCACTTTTGTGACTTGATTTTTCCCCATACCTTTTGTCTCCCCGTCTGTCTCTTTCTCTCCTTTGCCTGGTTCTTCTGCCTCTAATTCCTCTTCCTGCTTTGGGTAGAGCTTTGGATGAATCACAAAGCACTCCTTTTCATTATGCCCATGTAACTTGCATATTTTATAATACTTAGGCACGTAGTCATATTTGATAGTCACCCATTTATCTACAACCTCTCCTGATTTCTTCCTCATACCCACATTAATCCTTGAAGGGAATTCCACCATCAGATCTACCTCCACTTTAACTCTTGCACAACTAGGCTTTGTTTTATTAAGAGTTGTCATATCTACTAGTGGTGGTTTTCCAACCGCTGCTGCTAAAGAGAATATTGCTTCTTTCCTAAAAAAATTGGGTGAAAGTGATGGGAAGGATATCCACACAATCGCAATTGATGTTTCCTCCTCCGGATCAAACATCGAATCCTACTTTAGGGTTCTCATTGGGTATGACCAGTACTTGTGAGTAATATAGAATCGTGGCTTTGAAAGCAATGTAACATAATCCTCCAATGTGGTAGTTCTGATCAAAATATACTTGTTACTAAGTAAGCTAATATTAACATCTCCTTTCAATTCACATTGCTTTGGTATCAAACGTCGTAAATCCTATATTTCAAGCCATCCATATGAGAATTTTCCTATAACTACAAATTGGAGATCTTCATTGATGATCATCCGTGTTACTTTCTCTTCCTCCCAAACAATCTGTGGTTCCCCATGAAGATATGTAATTTGTTTCATCTGGACTGGCTTGTATTGCGGTTTTTTTTTGGTTTGGTGGTATTGGCATAAGTGGTTGTAGATGGTTGAGCAAGATTATTGATAGTAGTCTGAAGTGTTGGTCCAACCTCCAAGGGCGGCAGCCCATTTCGACGACCGTAAGCAAATGTAAGGTTTTGTTTTGGGGTTTTGCTAGAAAGCGGATGCTAAATTTTAGTCCACATCATCAAAGTTAATAATAATAATCGTTGTTGTACATCATTTCATATGTGGTAACACTGTTTTTTTCTCTCTCTCAATATTTCAGTTATTATATTGTCAGTTCTGGTAATTTTTTATATTTAATTTAGGCTACTTTCAAACTGAAAAGGAACACGTTACACTGAGGTATCAATGAATGAGTTAAATGAGGTTCCATAAATGAATAAATAAATTATTAAATTTAACACTGACAAATAAATTAAGTTATGTCGAGGAACTACCAGAAGTGAAATGAATAAATTATAAGTTTGGAATTTCAAAAATCAAACTTCAAATAAAAATATTTAAAATTTACTTGCACAAATAATCTATCAAAATTAAGATATTTTATCACCTAACTACAAATTCATATGTCTAAAATTTGTAACTTTGGACTTAATTCCTTTTTTTTTTTAAACTGTAAATCTGAATCTGATTTTAAAGTGGCTGAACTTTCAAAATATTTATGAAATTTGGCTATGCCATAAATAACGATCCTATATTGGGTTATATTGTGCACTTGTCCCTTTTGAACCTCAGTAGACTGCCCAAGCCCACTATAAACTATAAACTCAAACGGCATTTTATGGGTTTCTTCGTCTCTAGTAAAATGGGAAGAACTGAAGAACTATTGGAGGAGCTTCTGAATGTTGAAGTGGAGCTTCAAGACGTCCAAGGTTAGCTTAATATAAAGTTTCTTCATTTTTTTTGCCATTTTTTCTCCTTACCTTGTGTTTCCTTTTATATTTGTTTGCAACAACATCAATTGAAAAGTTAATCGTTGTTTAATTCTATTAGGAACCTTAAATCCCTGATATTTCTGGTTGTTTATAGTCATAGAAAGGAGGTGGTTGATGGGGATTTTTTTTGAATTGTAACGCGCCTTGCATTAATCCATAATGGTAACATAATTACATAAAGTCCTGATTTTTGTATTTATTTGCTGCTTGTAATAGTGACTTATTGTCTTATGATTGTACTTGGAATTTTCAAGTGTAAAGAAAGCATTTTTTTACAATCGTGGTGTCTAGGCTAGTTTGCCTGCAGCCCCACTAATTCCACGCGATACTGCCACCTTCAATCAGCAACATGTAAAGATGAGAAGAAATCACTCGTGTTTTTTGTCTTTGCTGGGATTTGAACTTGAGACCTCATGGTTCTCAACATTGATCACTAGGTCACACTCTTGAGTGCTTGTAAATAAAGCATTTTTATTATGCTAGATAACATTTGTGGCTCTTTCTTGCGTCTAAAGTTAAGCCTTTGAGCAATTTACCACCTCATAGATTAGAATAGGTTCTGGGCTCTATAGTGTCTATAGAAACAAGAATTACTATTTATTTCAAGTTGTCAACTAGGTCGACAATGTCTTGAGAAAATGGAAAAGAAAGAGAAAGAATGGTGCTACATGGGATGGTGGGACAATGATATGATCTTATCATTGTCAACAAAGTACGGGAGCATTTTGTGAATCAAGGTACTTGTTGGCCGTTGGCGACAATTAGAAAAGGTTGAGATTTGTTAGTTTACTTTAGGTGTCCTAGTTTCAAACTTGTTAACAGATTTCAATATGTTTGACTTGATCACCAAAGTCTTAATTACAGATAGGGTCAATAGTGTAAAAGGTGTTCAAGACTCATTAGCTATCATACATTTATCCATGAAAAATTATAGACAAGCGGAGAGAGAAAGTTACATTGTTGGTTTATTGTAATTGAGATACAATTATTCAGCGTCAGGAATCTGACAATTTTAGTTACTATGCTACTTGGGTAATATTTGTTACAATCGAGCTAGAACAGAAGCTGGTGGGTTTTAAGTTGTATTGCTATGAGTTTATTGATTTGGTTTGAGCTTATGATTCTTCTGTTGTTGTGAATACACAACTTGATGCTATGGTTATAAGAACATGGTATTTTTTTATGGATAGGTAAGAAGAGGATTTTACTGATGTGTGCCAGTAAAAACTGGTGAAATTATATCCAAAATATGAACTTTACAAAGAGTGTAAGGAGCTAAGAACATCAATCACGACCTCCGACTCTAAAACATAAGCCGTGCACACGTTGCAGCAAAAGCTGGGTAAAAGTTAGCCTTTGTGTTTGAGATTAACAACATTATCCTTCTTGTCTTCAAAGATTTTCACGTTTCATCTTTCCAAACTACCCACCAAATGGTGTTCCATATTGTAAGAGAGGGTTTTACATAAGCCCCGCTTGTGACAAGCAAAGAGGATATCAACCCGTGAATCTTGGAAAGCACCATCTAACGTTTAAAAATAAGTTTAGCAATTAGCATCGGAGAGTCTTCCTCTTTTCTCATAGAATTGAACCAATGTCATCAAAGTTCCAAAATTTAATCATCCATTTTTAGTGTCGCATCAAATGTGTTCGCTTCTTTTAAAGCACCTAGTTGTCAAGGTTGTGTGACGTATTCAAGGGACGGAAAAAAACGCGGACATTATTGCCTGTGTGACCCATTTCTCCTGCTTGTCTTTACGGACATGGTGTCCAACATGGATTACTGGCTTTTGGAAGTGTTATTCTACATAACTTTAGTCAATCTGATTGGTATCACTCTGATAACATGTTATTCTGGACATTAAATCCTCACTCATCTGCTATTTTTATTAACAAAGAGTTTCAGAACCTTGTTACAACTAATCTTAAAATGATTTTGTGTTGATTTTTACTTTCCCTTTTCATTGTGTTGTCTTTTCTGTTTTTGTGATGGAGTTCTGTCCTTAGATATTTGATCTTTCAATTCTTCTGCAATGTAAATTATTCCTCCATCTGATAGCACGGTCTTCAATGTCTTCTTGTCCAGACCAAATAAAATATTTGGTAGATCGACAAGAGAAATTGCTAGAGAGACAATTTGAACTTAAAGCTCTTGTGGAAAGTTGTGAATCATCTAGTGGCCCGGGTGCCGATAATGCAACTGTTTCAGTAGATGACTGGTCAAGGCCGTTTGAATGGGACTCTCAAGCTGATGACATTAGGTTTAATGTTTTTGGCATATCAAAATATCGGGCAAACCAGCGAGAGGTTGGTCCATCCTGTCTACATTTACTTTTTACTGGTCGACTTATGTTACAAGGTTTTGCATGCTTACAAAAATTTTGTGATTCATCTTTAAGAGTAAGTGCCTGATGGCAACACAAAGCAAGAGGTTTGAGTATGACTAGATCCATTCTTTTCTAAAAAAATTTTCTAATATAGGTGAACTTATCGAAAAAGGATTTCAATATAAGAAGCAAACATTCAATTGACAATGTGGGATGGGGTTGGGGAGTATTTAGTTTTTGGTGATGGTCACTGGTGCCTAAAATAGGTTCCACTTGCACGCTCTCCGTAATGCTCATAGTGACGCTTTCTCTCTATCTTTATGTGTTGTAGTATGCGATTTTGAGGATTGGAAGCGAAATGTCCTAACCTCTCTTTAAATTTCTTCTTTAAAAACCAAATTAAGTAAATTTATTTGCAATCAAGGATGTGGCCTAGCAGTCAATGAATTGGCGAATAACCATGAGGTTTCAGGTTCAAATTCAAAACACTAGGTGATTTTCTTGCATCTTCCCAAGCCTTGATGGACAAAATTATCGGGCACCTGTGTTGGTGGGAGATAGCAGGTAACATGTAATGGCTGATGTGTGTGCAAGCTAACCAAATACCGCTATCATAAAAAAATAAAAAAGGGTAAATGGACAAATATACCACTCAACTTTGTGATTTAGAGTGGATATACCTCTCGTTAAAAAAATGGTGCATATATACCCTTCACTTTTAACAATGGTGTATATATATCCTCGCCGTCTAACAATTGGTGCATATTAACCCTTTTAGTTAATAGACATATATTTACTGATTAAAAAAATATATTCTAAAACTAGTTTTTAATTCAAAAATGTCACGTGGTTTTAAAAATTTACCTCACCCATTTTTTAATCCCTCCAAACCGACCCAATTAAAAAAATCCAATCCCTCTTTTATTTAGATCTGACCCAAATCCATTTTATGATCGAGTAGAAGAGGGATTGAGTTTTTTTTATTTGGGTCGGGTCTGGGTCGAATTGGGAGGGGTAAAGAAAATGGGTGAGGTATCTTTTTAAAGCCATGTGATATTTTTTGAATTTAAAAACTATTTTTAATATTTTTTTAATTCAGTTGAAATATTCTGTCAACAATAAGGGTAAATTTGTTTCATTTGTAAGACGATGAGGATATATATGCACCACGTTTTTAATGAGGGTATATCTGATCGAAATTGCAAAGTTGAGGGGCATATTTGCGCCATTTCCCAATAAAAAACGAAGAAAACACTTTTTGCCTTAAGTGGTTGTTGTCTCCTCTTTCTTTGTCAGTCATCTCAGCTTGTTTTTCCTCTTTGGCATAAGATCTATCTTCCCAGACCTTATTAAAATAGATCCATCTTCCTAGATTGTTTGATGACTTCATTTTTTGTGTGCTTGGAACACCCAAATGATTCTTACTTTTAACATTGATAAGATGAATGTTGCAGAAACTAGAAAGCTATCTCCTTTTAAGGTTCTGTGTTTATCCATATACTCCTTGCACAGGGTTCTTTTCCCCTTCTGGGGAATATAATATTTTTCTAATAAAGCCCATAAACTCATCGTCCTCATTTCACATGATTTGATTCCTGGTCACCTTCGAGGTATCCTTTATGCTCTTACATCTTTGGGCTGTTTGGCATCAGCTGCATTCCACTTAGCTAATCTTGTAGAGGAGCAACAATAGTCTTTCCAGAATTTTTCACGACCCAATTCCCATTTAGCTGTGACGGCACCCAATCCAACCCTTCTGGCGAACCAATCTTGAAGTAACCACAATACAAGGCCATCATAACATAATACAGTCTAACAGGATAGTATAAATCAGATAACACTAAATCGAATACAATGCGGAGTAATCGATACAACCCCAAAGAACTGGTGTCACAAGTCATGCTCTACTAAGAATGGAAGGTACAACTCTGAATATGAGAAGTACATCATCTGTTTGGAATACAACATGATGAATGACTCTACGCTACGAAGAACTAGCTGGCAACTCAACACCGGAACACTGGTATGATCTCCAATGCTCTCCCACAAACACCACAGCAGTTAAATCATGTGTACTCTGTAAGTATCATCAACTGACCCCAACAAAGTAGTGGCGGGTTGGTTTCAAAGTAGCTACTGTATCAACCTGTGCAGATAGTATAATCTCAACAGATAAAGAAGAATATCAATACAAGGTAAGTCGATCTAAACAACATAGCTATATACACACCAGTACAACATATAAAATGATATGCAAATATGAATAAATAAATCATATACATATGATACTGACTCTCCAAATTGTCTCATAACCAATGCTCTCAGCACGACTTCGAGCACACTGCCTGGGGTGCCCAGGAGCAGTGACCCTAGGGGGAAAATTCCATGTCCACACGTGCCATGGCAAATCACGTACTAAGATAACCAACACGGACAACTAACGTGTGAATTGATAACCGGCACAGACAACTCATGTGCCATAGCATAACCAACGCAGACAACTCATGTGTGAACTGATGAACGACACGAACAACTCATGTGCCAAATTCATATCAAGGTTAAAAATCAGGTATGCAGTCACAATACATACAAATACGACATATTTATCAGCTAAACATGTAGTCTAACATGCACATAGTTAGAAAATGTGAATCTAGCTTGAAACGATGCCTATAACATTATCACTAGCATGAAAATATGCTCAGGTAATCGGGCAGCAATCAAGAATCATGAAAAATAGGTATAACAATCAAATACCACATAAGTGTTCGTCATCTCGCCTATACGTTACCCCAATATACGCAAGGTATCACACATTGCAGTTAATTGGGGAAAATTCCCTCATCGAAGTCAAAGCTTAACTTACCTCGATCCAAGTGGTGCTTAAACCTTTCTAACAACTACATTTGAAATCCATCAACGACTCAAATCTATTCAAAAGATTACTCTATGAGGTTAGACGAATCCATTGATGTCAATTCCATAATTTTTAGGCTAGGTCAATCAAGGCAACCCAAAAAAGTCAAAGTCAACCCCAACCCCAAAATAAATTACATATCTGGGTTAGGCACAACCACATGAGTCCAAATCTATGCTTAGATTTCCATTTGGATATCAAAACTCAATTTAGGTAATTCTAGATCTATATATTCGAAAATCCTTAATTTCCGTCTTTGGTTTCATGTTCAAATGACAAATTCAAGGTTAGAACCATGAAATGATCATAGATTCAAGTTAGAATAACACCCCAAGCTTGTATATGAAACCATAGCTTCATCCTCTCAAACCGAGCTCCAAGAGTTGGGAAATAAATAAAAATCAAAAAATCCCGACTGAAGTCATAAAGTTGCTGTATAAAAAACTGCTCTATAGTCTCCGGTAAAATGGCCATAACTTTTGTAGAAATTTCGAAATGATTAATGGTTTGAACCACTGAAAACTAGACTCAAGGGCTACAACTTCCATTCAAACATCATCTCCAAATTCCTTATAGATTGGTGTAGTTCTCTTGTGAAATCAGGCGAATTCATGTTTCAGCACTTCAAATCTTCTCCAAATTTGCTCCAAACACACCGAAACTCACTTGAGCCCCTCGATTCCCCTCCAAATCATCCCAACAAGTCCCATTACCCTATATGGACTTTCTCCAAGGCTCAAAAACACGTAAGGAAACATCATAACTCAAAATCGATGTCCAAATCATACTTTGAACTCTTAAACATCCTCAACTTTTCAACTTTCATGCAACAGTGTCAAATTGCATCGGAGCCCCTCGAGTCCTAATTCAAACATACGTACAAGTCCAAAATCATCATACGAAGTTGGATACTGTGAACAAGATCAGGCTTTATTCAAGAGTAAATATGGTGAGAGCAACATATGGTGCAACAACAATAGCTCTATGCCCTATGGGTGTGAGGCATGGAGAACAATTAGGGATCTTTGGCCAAAGCTAGAAGAAAACATGATCATAAAAGTGGGAGATGGGAAAAAACAAGTTTCTGGGGAGATGCTTGGAACAACCAGACACCTCTGAAGAACGATTTTCCTGACCTGTTTAGCATATGCAACAACCCTGAGGCAACTGTTAAAGAATGTTGGACTGATCAGGGATGGGATCTATCTTTTAGAAGACTATTGAATGATTGGGAAGTGGATAGGGTGGCCAATTTGCTTCTTAGACTTGAGGATTGACACTACTCCAAATCTAGATTCTTTGAGATGGAAACACAATAAGGATGGGAATTTCTTTGTTAAGAGGGCCTACGAAAAAGGTAATGCCCTTCTAAGTAGAAGACAACAATTTTTGTGGAGCAATGTTTGGAAAAACATAGCACCAACTAAAGTTAAATGTTTTACTTGGTTGGTAGCAAGAAAGGCATGTCTGACACATGAGGTTTTGAGGAAAAAGGGGAAGATTATAGATTCCAGATATCAACTTTGTGGTGAAACAAACAATCACCTGTTTCTACATTGCAAATTCACTACACAATTATGGGATCTTTTTCTTACACTCACGGAAACGAAATGGACTATGCCTGAGCACACTGCAAACCAACTAAGTTGTTGGATCAGAAGAGGAGGAAGCAAGATCCAGAAGAGATGGTGGAGAATCATCCCACATTGCATTTGGTGGTCCTTATGGAAAGAGAGAAATAGTAATAGCTTTAAAGATAGGTCCAATTCCATTCACATAGTTAAATGGAATTGTATTGTATCTTTCTATTTTTGGTGTAAAAAGATGACAGATGAATTAGAACTAGTAGATCTGTTAAGGTCATTGTAAGTAGTTTCCTCCCTCTTTCTCCCTGTTTATCTTTTGAAGGTTGCCAACATATCCTTAATGCGGAAGAATACAACATTACCGTTTCAAAAAAAAAGTTAATGTAACCTTCGAACCATGATTCTAAATTCATTTGCCCATATTATTGACTTTGGTCAACTCTATGCACTTTAGGCTTCTAGTTTGAGTTCAAGTGTTCCAAAACGCTCCCGAACTTCTTGCTATCCATGCCCCCATACCCGCAAGTCATAAATGACCAAATGAACCTACTAGAAGTCTCAGATAGGGGAAAAAGGTTATAGAACTCAAAACGACCGGTTGGGTTGTTACACGATTACTCAAAACAAGGGGTTGGGTTGTTATAAAATTAAATTTGTAACCTATATCCAAGGCATCTTGGGTGGTTGTACTCATACTTCACTCTGAGGCTTTAGGAATATGTCAATGGATGGAGGAAGTACCTGAGCTTCTTTAAAAGCTGGATACTGAAAAAGCCTATGATCATGTAAGGTGTGACTTTCTACCCAAGGTGTTAAGAGACGTTTGGCTTCAAGGTAAATAGATTAGATGGATTCTTTTTGGCCTTTAGTACTGTTAGATTCTCTATTATGATAAATGGTTCTTCTAAAGGATTTTTTTCATCTCAAAAGGAAAATGTTACGATGGGATCTTTTGTCACCATCCCTATTAAGTATTGCTATGGAGGGTTTAACAGTATGGTAAGGATGGCAAATCAAGATGGATGGCTAAGGAGATTCAAGTGACATGTAGAGGTAGCAGTTTTGAGATTTCCCATTTACTATATGCTGAAGATATTTTGATTTTTTTTGAGGCTAAGATTTACCACCTAAGGCATTTAAGAGTAATATTAATCGTTTTTGATGTCGTGTCTGGTCTACATGTAAATTAGAGAAAGATTTGTTATATCCGGTCAATAAAGTTGATGAAATTCAAGTATTGGTAGGGATTCTGGAATGTGAAGTTAGTTCTCATCCAACGAATTATTTGGGTTTCCTTTAGTTGCTAAAAATAAATTCAGGAGATTAGGCTAGGGGTTAGAGATGCGAGAAAAAATTGGCCAGGTGGAAAAGAAGACTTGACACATTGAGCAGAAATTTCATATGGCAGGAATTTAAGAATAGAGATATTTTCACGTAGTCAAGTGGACCACTCATTGCTAACAAGGAGGGAAAGCTGGGTTTAGAAATTTGAGGCAGCATAATAAGATTTTGCTCATGAAGTGGTTGTGGAGGTTGAAATGTTGGGTGTGGTAGGATTTTTAAATAATTATTCATCTCAATTGACCGTTCTGTGTTTCTTTCCATCTTTCTGTGGTTTATTGATAGACAAAATACTTTCTGTTGGTGTGTTACTGAATCCAAAGTGCACATAAGTAAAAACTTACACTAAATCGTCTTCTGCTAAATTTTTGAAATATACTTGTGAGTTTCCATTTAGAGAATTGCTGATGTCAGTAATCTGTTTGTAGATAATAAACTCAATAATGAGTGGAAGGGATGTTCTAGTAATTATGGCCGCTGGTGGGGGCAAGAGTCTGTGCTACCAACTTCCAGCTGTTCTGCGGAATGGCGTGGCTCTTGTTGTCAGTCCTTTGCTTTCTCTTATTCAAGATCAGGTATCGAAGCACCCAGTCCATCTTCCTCTTATATGCAACAGCTGCTGACAAAAGTTATTGCCTCAGGTCATGGGGTTGTCAGCTTTAGGCATCCCAGCTTTCATGCTAACCTCAACAACTACCAAGGAGAATGAGAAGTTCATATACAAGGCTTTGGAGAAGGGCGGGGATGAGCTTAAAATATTGTATGTTACACCAGAAAAGATATCAAAGAGCAAGAGATTTATGTCAAAACTTGAAAAGTGTCACCATGCTGGTCGTCTTTCTCTAATTTCAATTGATGTAAGTCTACAATTTTGTGTTTTCCCACTTCCAGTATACTGTAGTTAAAACTTTAAGGATACCTCTTCTTTTTCGTCCTCTTATTTGTCTTTGAGGGGCTAGCAGTCTATCCTGTGCATATCACTTATTATCTGAATGGCTTCATGGTGGAATCAGTCTAAAGTTTCCGGTTTAGAAGATACAGAAAAAAAACATTTGACTAGTACATGCATGTATACAAGAAGTGAGGACAAGATATCCACAGATAAAACAAAGTTTGCTGAAGAACATATAGTATCTTTATTGATCTTACATAATCTTTAAATTATTTGCATGAGCTTTAGCTTTCTAGACGGATCCTTTTGTGACCCTTCTGGATTTTTCTGCATGGAGCATTGCTCTTCAAGTAGGAAAGGGAGACCCTGCCACATTTAAATCCTGTCAATCTGTTACTTTTTTTTTCCAAGCCTTAGTGTCTCGACCAAAGAAATGAAAGTGGTACAAGTGCGTCAAAAAAAAGAGTCTAAGTATAAAGTTTTAACTCATAACAAAAGTGAGTCAAAGAATAATATATCATCAGGATTAAGTATCCCGATTTATAATGTCACAAATTGTGAACTCTCTTAGTACAACTTGATGAACGGGGCAAGAATCAAGTGTTGCTTGATCTTTTTTTTGGTTATAGGTTAAAAGAAAATTCGACAGTAGAGAGTAAAGGACAAGTGCTCGTCTCCAATATCTGTGGTTTTGTCACAAGCTATCCATAGGTTATTTCTTGCTTATCCCATAAGCAACCACAGATGCTACATATCCCATATAATTTTTCAAGTTCTGACTTTTTTGCTTGTTGAAGGCCAAGAAAAATACGAATTTTCTAGATTCATTCTATGTATGAAGGTATAGACTGTATTGTCAAAGTGTATCATAATTAGGAACTCAACATTGCAGTAAGGTCTAGAGCTTTTGCTTTTTATAATGTGTATTCCTATGCACCTACTTGGTGCCACTTTTTAATAATATTTACCTTACCTTATAAAAAAAAAGAAAAGAAAATGAGTTTCAATATTTACGCAATTTCCTTATCTAAAAGATATTCCTTATTTCATGTAGCCTAAACCCTTATATAAGGAGCACTCTTGTATGTTGTGTACGATCAATTCAATGCAGCTTCTCCTTTTTAATTTTACACGGTATTAAAACCTCCATGATCTCCGTAGATCCTAGAAGCTTCCATCTACTGGCAGGTGCTTCCTGCCTTGCAAAAGGTTTCCTTCTTTTCACAAGTTTATTATTCCTCTTTCCTTTTTGTGGTTGCTCTAGCGGAGAAATAAGATAGAGATATTGGAAAAATGCATGAAGACAAGTGTTTTATGCCTGAATTCTTTTTTGGATAAGTAAGGTAAAGTCTTATGAATGTATCAACATCAAGAGTATGCGGTCATGTCCTACACAGTACATCAATTTTTTTTACAGGTTGTGTAGACAATTAAAAAGGTCAATCATGGCCTCAACATCTTGAGTATGCCTGAATTTTGTCATACATGCTAGATACAAAGCATACTATAATTGAGAAATAAGAGAAAGGTTCAATGCGTGAGATCAGATGTCTCTGGTTGAATCCTTTTAAAATTTACTTTATGATGCAAATTCTTACATTTTTTCTATGTGAGAAACTTGTACATACACCTCGACATTACATCTAGTTATCTAACACTCTCCCTCAAAATTGCTGCATACATGTTGTAGGTTTCGAGCTAGCTACAAATGTAACTAGTTGAGGGTTTATGAAGAACTTGATAAATGTTTGATAAGCTGATTGCTTAAAAAATGGTAGCCTAGTGCACTAAGCTCCCGCTATGCGCAGGGTCCGGGAAGGACCCGACCACAAGGGTCTATTGTATGCAACCTTACCCTGCATTTTTGCAGGAGGCTGTTTTTACCGCTCGAATCCATGATCTTTTGGTCACATGGAAACAACTTTACCAGTTACGCCAATGCTCCCTTTCAACAAGCTGATCGTTTGACTTTATGAATTTTGTGACAATGTCTCTTTAGAGTTTTTTTTTCCTTGGACAAGTTAATACATGATTTCTATATGCTTTGTTTCTCTCATAGAACATCAATTTTGGTGCAATATGAAATGCAACTTTAACTATTATATAAAAACTCTATTCGATCAATCTCTCCAAACTTATTTCTTATAAGGTAGTTGTCTAATTCATGAATTCAAAAGTTGACATTTTATGGTTCGATTCTGCTTCTGCAATAAATCGTGTAATCATATATTGTTTCTTGCACTTGGAACATGTAATTGCTTCTAGTTAGTTTCTAGAAATAGACCATATATTAAAAATGACCCTGTTCATGTACATTTGTATATAAGAAATCTTTTTATAATCTCGATCTTCGCAGAGTAATCCTTTCCTTGAATAGATTATATGTTAAATGATATAAACTATTGATCCCAATGATTATCATGGGATACTCTAAGAATTGACTTACAATACTTAATGGAAAGGCAATATCTAGTTGAATTACCATGCGATAGTTTAACTTGCCTACTAGCTTCCTAATGTTTATGGAGATGTCTTCAGCTCGACCTTCTTCTTTTTGCCCCCGAGAGGGAGATGACTCTTCCACAGAAGATATTGAACAAGGGAAAGTTCACAGAGTAGATTTCTCTAGAACCATTCCAAAGGTTTATTATGAAACTACTACCCCTGATAGTCCTACTCCTAGTGAGATGAAACCTGAACCAATAAAACCTGAACATAAGAGAAAAGTTTCTATAGGTGTTCTAATCTCTGATGATACCTTTACTCCTAACAAAAGAAAGCTTAACAAATGGTGGAACCTTCCTGAACACCAAAAGAAGGTTGACTGGTACAAAGCCACCTCTTCCTTAGAACAAAGAACCTCTTTTAGAGATAAATGGTTTAGAGATATGGAAAGATTCAAGACCGAAATTGAATTTTTCAAATGGTTTGAACATTCTGGGCAAATAGATGACACCCAATCATCCCTTCAAGTCCTTGTCAACAAATGGTACACTAGAGAACAAGTGGTAGAGAGTATCACTCCCCCTCTAGAAGGACTTAGTATTCCCTATAGAAAAACCGTCCTCAAAGCCTCTCCTTTCAAAAAACCGCTAGAAAAGGATTCTTCTATAGCAACTGTCGCTGATATTAACAACATTTTTGAACAAAATATCTACACCAACCAGGTTTTTCATGTGGTTTCAAAACAAATAGAAGAATCCAAAACCAGTTATAAAGGAATTACCCAGATTGGAAACAAACCAAGTACTTCCTACTCCGGTCCTCATATTGAGACTAACCCTATTTTTAAGACCCTAGAATTTTCTAAGGAAGACGTTCCTAGATTAGAAAATCCCCTTAGTCAATCTAATGACATCCTAGAAAGAATCAACGACCAACTCTCTAAGCTCAACATCACCAAAGGAGATCAAGTTGTTCCTTTAACTTAAGATCAGGGCAGAGTTCCATGGCCGTAACATTGATAAGACTTATAAGGTCTCCATAAGAGAGATGGGGATAGGGGCGAAATTCCTTTTATGGTTTGATTTGAGTAATAAAAGGTATACCCAAAATGATCTCTTCATTAATATTTTTTGTAATGACAAAATCATTAGAGAGACATATACCATAATTGCAAATATGGGCATCTGAAAGTTTATAATTTATCAAAATGCATTCTCCTGTGGCGCTATATAATTTTGTAGTACCCTTAGTAAGGTATTTTGTAGGGATTAAGCCTTCAATATTACAATTTCTGTCTGCACCACTGTCTAACAAAGCAATTTTGTTAAGGATGAAATCATTGTTAATGCCTAACTTTATTAAAATGATCTTGTCATCATTGTTAGCCATAGTTCTCTGAAACCTAGTCCCACTCCTAGTGAGATGAAACCTGAACCAATAAAACCTGAACATAAGAGAAAAGATTCTATAGGTGTTCTAACCTCTGATGATACCTTTACTCCTAACAAAAGAAAGCTTAACAAATGGTGGAACCTTCCTGAACACCAAAAGAAGGTTGACTGGTACAAAGCCACCTATTTCTTAGAACAAAGAACCTCTTTTAGAGATAAATGGTTTAGAGATATGGAAAGATTCAATGATAAAGATCATCATTGTTAGCCATAGTTCTCTGTATTACCAAGTTTCAAGATGATCTTGTCAATAAAGAGTTCTTACTTAGAGTAGACTGTAAATCTGCTAAAGATATTCTGCAAAAGGACGTTAAAAATCTTGTTTCAAAACAAATATTTGCTAGGTGGCAAGCCTTACTATCCAGTTTTGATTTTAAAATTGAGTATCTCAAGGGAGAAGATAATTCTCTCCCAGATTTTTTAACCAGAGAATTCTTGCAGGGAAAACCATGAGGCCTGGAGCACCATTGGCAAAAGGACCCTTCAAAGGGAAAGAAGTAGCAACTAAAACTACTTCGGTCAAACCCTTTAACATTAGGCCAGAATTTACAGGACCTTCTAACCGTTACTCAGCTTTAGCCCAACTACCGCCCATAACTCCTTCAGTGTTTCCTCCATTGCCACCAAGCACATCTTCAGACATGCTTGTAATGAAAAAACCTTTTGCTCAAACCTCAGAGCCAAGTTCAATCTCTCCTTCAGGAAAACAAAGATTTTCCCAAACTCAGACAAAAGACAATTATACCATGAAAGCTCCTGAAAGCTTTGCAGAAGTAGTGACCCCAACCGCTTCTCCTTCCAAACCCAAAGAAAAAGAAAAATTTGATCTTATTTCTTTGCAGGTTATCCCAATCTTAGCTCTGAACAAGGAGTATGAAAATTACGAGATAAAACATCTCCTCAAACCCCTGTATACAAACAAGAATTATGTGGATACAGAAAATCCCCTTAAAACCAGATTATTTTACGAGTTCATTTTAGTAGATACATGATCTATTGAAATAGAACATGAACTGGCTGATAAAAACAATCCGGATAGCATTGCCTATTCTAAATTCACTATCAAAAAGATTCTAACCCCTTTTGAATGGCAGGTTGACCATTTGCATACCCCAATCAATTTCTCCAGAGAATATAGACCCCAAACTTATAACTGGTGGGATTATAAGCAAGCCTGGTTTAATTTCATGTACTTACGACCTTCGTCCCACACTTGGTTCGTAAAGTATAGTCCCGAATTAGCAAGATCCATCATCCCTAGGTGGTTTTATGAATGGTGGCAGTGTTTTGGGGGAAATCACCAAACCTTGCCAAAATTATTTTCAGAAAAATTTAGTCAATTTCAAATTGATCAAGGCATCTCTACATTACCAGAACACATTCAATTGTGCAAATATTTTATTCAAAAAAGAATTTCTTATATCTTAAGCTGGACATTTAAAATTGGTGAATTTGAAAGAATCAAGTATTTATCCAAAGAAATCCTTATCAAAGGATGGTCCCCTGCCCCTAAAGAAACTCAGCCAACTTCCTCGAGAAGTTCTCCTTCTATACACAAGTTACCGAAGAATGATCTAAAGAAAAGGCTTGAAAAAGCCTTATCAGACTTGGATAACAATAATAATGAAGACGAAGTCCTTCAGCTTCTAGAAAAAGCCTCTTCTCAAAGCGATGACAATGGAGACATGCTAAATCCTAAAGGAATAGCAAGAGCTTATCTAAATCCATATGATTAAATCCTGATTGAGTGTTTTAAAACACGGAATAATTAGTCTTCCAAATAGAGATATAAAGTATCGGAATTATTATGGAAGAAAAAGATGAGTCTCTAAAAGAGATGTAATATCTTTTGATTTAATCAAAATGGACCCCACTCCACCGAAAGTTCCTTAACTTATTCAGAAAAGAAGACAGACAACTTTTGACAACTCAAAAGAAGTGGACCCTTTTTAAAGACAGACATCCACCAACTGATGGACCCCGCCAAGATAAGATAATCCTCAACAGCCAATCAAATGAAGGCCTCAAGGATTCTCATCATCTTCTTTGGTCTATATAAAGACTTGTATAACTCATTTTCAGGACATCAGAAAATTTCCTTACAAAATTTCTTTTAGTCTTGCCCTCTTGTAATCATGTATATTTGGATTGCTTCTGCTTCCGCCCTTCAAATAATATAATTCAACTCTTTTATTCAAGTAAGTTAACTCTGTTGTTTGCAAATTTTACTTACAATATTTACGATCCGTTTAATGGTATCAGAGCCATGTTAGTAGCTATTATGAGTAACTAAATCTTCTGCCCAGATTATACTTAAGTTCCTGATAAGAAAATAGTATTTTAACTTCTTACGATTATTATACACTGATTATAGTATGTTAGTTTCTTAGTCATAATTCATAAAATTGGAAAATATTTCTGGTGATTAAAGTGAGGTGTAGAGATCTTGACAAATAGTTCCGATGCCGACAGGCGGTCGTTAAGCCAAAGGGATAGGCGTTAGACTGCAAGGTAGTTTATTTGTCACTCTTGTAAAATCCAAAATCCTTTAATGTAATATCCTTGTTATATTTCCATATTTATGAATCAAAGACTTAGAAATTCATATGCTATATTCTGTGCACAATTTTCTTAAGAAATAACTATTACTATTTACTTATCATCAACTACAGTATAATCAAGGGCATATCTTCTCTCACGAACAATCACCAGTATACTGTTAACAACATTAATTTATCTATCTCTAAGGTAGAAAATGATTTACAAAATTGGTCTATTCCCAAAGAACCTTTTGAAAAGATTTACCAGTTAGGTAATTTTTCACTTTTTAAAAAATATAATATCAAGACCTGTGAATCTACTATTGCTATCAATAATTGCCTTGAAACTATCAAGTTATTAATTGCTGCTGATATTAATAGATACCAGAAGGAGTTTAAGTTCTTTCACATTGGTCTGGTTCAAGTAGCTGTTAAACCTCTTTTCCGTAAAGGTTTGAATATTCCTATTTGCCTATTACTTAGAGATGATAGACTGTTAAACTTTGATGATTCCCTTTTAGGAGTCTTAGAAAGTAACCTTGCTAATGGCACTAAGAGCCTAAGAGGTTCCACCGTACCTATTAGAAACCTGACATTCTATGTTAGAAGTATCAATGGATCTACAATTTTTGCTCAGCCCCTTCAAAATGTTGTTATACCCGTGTTGGATCCCCCAACAGTACATAGCTTTGGAGGATCCTTAAGAGATGTCATTTCAAGTTAGCAATGCCTCTTGTTGACCAGCTAATAAATATATAGATTCAGAGCATTAATAGAACATAGAATGATTGGTTCCACTAACACCACTGTGGAACTGAAGGTGGCCTGCACGAGTTGGTTCTTCCTTTGTCAGGAGGTGGGTGAGGATGTGGACCATATTTTATTACATTGCAAATTAGCTTCGAGGTTATGGGAGGATACTCTTAGATGGTTTGGCGTTTCTTGGGTTATGCCAAGATCCATGAAGGAATTGGTGTTCAGTTGGAGGAATGGAGCTAGGAGAAGAAGGCACAAGGCTTGGAATGTCACTCCTCTTGCTTTAATGTGGGTCAGAGAGAAATAGGAGAGCTTTTGAAGGGGTGGAGATTACAGGAGTAGTCTCCGTTTTCTTATTTTCTTTTGGTGCACCCATGTAGTTCATGTTTGTATAGATGATTAGGTGTCTTTTGGAGAGAACCAGATTTTGTAGTTTCTCGTTTTGTGGTATACCACTAACGACCATGTCGACCCTGTTATTATTAATGAAATACTTTACCTGATAAAAAAATGATTAGTTCCACTACACGTCAAGCCTCAGATAAGGCGATCATCTGACTACTTGAGTTTCCTGTGGAATTGGTCTTAAGTAACATGAGCATTTCTAGGTGGTCTGTTATGTAAGACATAAATTTCCCACAGATATAGCGATCTTATGGCAATAGTTGCATCGAAGACGAGAGCAATCTGATTTAGTAGAGAACCCTCCACTTCAAGACTTCTCTACCTATAATTCTAGGACAAAGGTGTCTGTTGGTGGAGAGGTTACTGTAGAGTCGGGTAGTGTGGCAAGTGGCTGTAAGGGGAACACAAGTCATCAATCACGGGAACTAGAGGGCTAGCTAGAATAAGATTTCGCACTACAGATTCTGGTGTATTTGAACATCAAGTTAATTTGAGTCTAGATTCATACACGTCTAAATTCAATATACTTGAATGAGGAAAATCATATAGAATATTCTATAAGATACTGTAGGATATGATATATTTCATTATAAACTATTTACTTACCTTGTTACTATACGAATTGATTATCTACAATATTATACATAGCCAGAACTCCTATATAAGGAGCATATCTTATACATTGTTAATCATCCAATGAGGAGTTCCTTTTATACTTTCAATGGTATCAAAGTCGGACCATCCTATTCTTGGTTTAATCAATGTTGGGCCCCCATTTTATATATTCACACTGGGTGTGTGTGGAGGTGTTAAGTATCACATGATGGTTGCAGGATGGGCTGCTTTTCTCCTTATATAATTTTGAGCAATTGTTACCTCATGAGCTAGCTTTCGAGCTTAAGTTAGGCCCAAGATCCATCTTCTTAACAAGGTGGAAGCACAACAAAGTGGAAATTAAGAACATCTTTTGTTGTCGGTTGGCATGGAAATGACCCTCTTTCTTGCAATTGCTTCAGCATCTCTTTTTGGTCATCACTCCATGAGCACCTTGCCTCTCTCTTCCAGTGACAATCAGACCTTTTATCTACAACCATTCTGACGTTACCCTGGCCTCCTATTTTTGATGAGTAATAAAGAAATACTATTGATGTGAAACAAGCTAGCATTAAGGAACTGGGGCAAAAGTACATCCAAAAGAGAGCTTTACAATGTGTGTAAAGAACTAAGAATGTCAATAATGTCTTCCGTCTCTAAAACATATGTCGTAATATTGTTGCACCACAGACTAAGCAAAAATATACACTTCAGCTTTAGAATAATTGAGTTATCCTTGTCTTCAAAAACTCTCGCATTTCTTTCTCTCCATATGACCCCACTATACTAACCATAGGAATGGTTTTCCAGACATCTTTTGACGATTTTGAATGGTCCAATCTATGCCAGGAGAGCAAAAATTCCACGGTATCTTTTGGCATACATCATTGGATTCCCAGAACATTAAAACAGAGATGTCAAATCTGTTGGGAGAAGTTGCAATTTAGAAATAAATGGTTAACATCTTCTGCCTCCTCATATAATGGAGCAAATCTGTTGCAAAGAGTAATGCCTCTGTTTGGAAGATTATCAAGAGTGAGACATTTTTGATATGCCACTATCCAGGAAAAAAACATTTAACATTGCAAGGAGCTTTATTCTTCCAAATAAACTTGGTCAAGAGATTAGAGAGGGAGTGCTGCTTGTTAGGATTGTGTAACAAATTTTCACAGAAAATTTATTATTGGTTTTGGCTTTCTAGGATGAAATCTGGAAAAGATTTCAATGGTGATAGAGAGTGAAGAAGATCCACCAGTCTCACGAATTCTCCAATTTTCCAACCATTGAGATTCAACTAAAGGGAATGAACCATCCATGCAAGAATATAATCGACATTCAGAATTATATAATCATGCTACAATTCAACTATAGAAGGGTTATAGTTGTCATTGCACAAACACTGTAGAAATTCAAGTAAAAAATGGGCTTGAGTGCCATTTCTAAACAACAGGCATTATGCAATCTTCCAAAATCTCCCCTTTAAGCTATATCACCAGTGGTAGAAGCATATGGAGTGGCGATGGCCAACGTTTGTGGAGGAGTAGAAGAAGGTTGTTGTCGTTAGCTTTATACTGTGCGGCAGCCACGACATTAGAGGTGACAGAGAAAGAGAACCAGCGGGTTTTAGGAATCAAATGAGACAGTATGAGACTATGTTGTTCGGGCTCTTCACTTTCGGTGCTGCACTTGTATCGATACGATGTGGTTGTGGGATCCAACCTGGATTTGGTCTACCGATTTTGGATACTTTGACCAAAATCAATGAAGAACTTCAAGACGGATACAATTATTTCTGTAATCAAAACAAAACCTAAGGTGACATTGAAGAAAATGGAGTTCCTTGTATATATATAAATTTCTGTGTTAGTCCTTGCCCTTATATCACCTTTTGTGATTTTCCTCTTGATCTGTATTTTCTCCCCGGAATACCTTGTAAGTTTCTCATATAATCTCATAATTTAGACATATCACTCTTGTGAGAAATATAGGAGAAATATTATTGAATTGTGTAAGAAAAATATTACACAAAGACCCTATTTATAGACACTATAAAACAATCCTTTTCCAAGTAGAATACTATAAACTATTCATATTTCTATTCCTATTCTAAGTAGGATACTATAATCTATTCTTATTTCTATTCCTATTCTAAGTAGGATTGTGTATACCTATTCTTATTCTAACACTCCCCCTCAAGCTGGTGCATCCAAATCATATGTACCTAGCTTGTTACAAATATAATTAATACGAGGACCGGTGAGGGACTTGGTGAAGATATCTGCAAGTTGATCATTTGACTGCACAAACTTTGTAACAATATCTTCTGAGAGTATCTTTTCTCTAACAAAGTGACAATCAATCTCAATGTGCTTAGTCCTCTCATGAAACACTGGATTTGATGTGATATGTCGATAAAACACAGAGTGATAAATTCCTGAATTGCAATGTTGAACTTCCCAAATCAAGCTTGAGAAGACTGTTTCAGACCATCGATGAACTTGAGAAGACTGTTTCAGACCATAGAGTGACTTACACAATCGACATACAAAGGCTACCAAACTCCTGAGCAACAAAATCAGGTGGTTGCTCCATATAGATTTCTTTCTAGAAATCACCGTGGAGAAAAACATTCTTAATGTCCAACTGATTAAAAGGCCAATGGAGAACGACAACTATAGCTAGAAAAAGGTGGACATATGCTATTTTAGCCACTAGAGAGAAAATATCACTGTAATCTAGTCCAAATATCTGAGTATGCCTTTTTTTTGGCAAAAGTAAATCTGAAACAGAAAGAAAACATTGCGGGAAAACTCAAATCTCTTAGAAACAATGCAATGGCTGCTGAAAAATGCTCAAAATCAGGTATAAAATATATAGAACGTCTCGAAATCAAGAGATGAGTAGATTTTAAACAAGAAAGTCACCGTAAAACTTGCTGGAACATGCTCATGTTCTAGATTATTAGATTTGATGGCTGAAAATGGTCACAATCTAAGAAATAAAACTATATGGGTAGGGTTAGAATGATGGCATGACCCTACTGATAAAGAGAATGATATGGGTAGGGTCTGAATGATGGCACAACCCTACTGGAAAACAGAAATTATATGGTTAAGGTCGGAATGATGGCACGACAACCTACACAAATAAGAAAGTAGTCACCGGAAAGATGGCACGGTGCTATGCAAATCAGATATGAAAAAATAGTCATTGGAAAAATGGCACGGTGCTACACAAATCAAATATGAGAAAGTAGTCACCGGAATGATGCACGGTGCTACACAAATAGATATGAGAAAGTAGTTCGAAAAAATGTGCGGTACTATGCAAATTAAATATGAAAAAGTAGTCACTGAAAAGATGCAAAATGCTACGCAAATTTGGTATAAGAAAATACTCACCGAAAAGATATACGGTGACCCAAAATTTTGCTAACATAATCATTGGCCAGATGGGCGACATATATGAGTAATAGCCCCCCGCCGGCAGCAGAAGCTCTTTAATTCTTACCAAGATCGTAGAGACTCTGATACCATGTGAGAAATATTATTGAATTGTGTAAGAACAATATTACACAAAGACCCTATTTATAGACACTATAAAACAATCATTTTCCAAGTAGAATACTATAAACTATTTATATTTCTATTCCTATTCTAAGTAGGATACTATAATCTATTCTTATTTCTATTCCTATTCTAAGTAGAATTGTGTACACCTATTCCTATTCTAACAACTCTATTTTTAGATATTTGAATTATTTTTAATTGAATCCCTGCACCCGTATCCGTACCTGGATCGGTGTTATCAAATGCAAAAAGCACAAAAATCTCTAAGGTCCATTGGGGCTTTAAGCGTAAAAGGAGAAAAAAACACAAAGATATATGTTTAGTCCAAGACTTATAATTTATAAGCATGAAAGGCAAATATATGAACAAAGAAATTGAAAAATAATTACGACAAAGTGAAATATCAATTGTTTCATGTCGTATCTTCAAAAGAGGTTCATTGGCTAGGAAAAGTACGCCTTAGAACCTTGATGATGACTCTGAAGCGCACATTAAGCGAGACAAAACACTCGACACGTTTTGAGCCTCGTTTCTAAGCTTAAGTGTGCCTTTGATAATGCTGACCTGGATCCACACTCCCAAATCTTAAAATTTAAATCATGTGAGTTTCGACCTCTAGATCCGCACCCATATAAGGCACCCCCGAGTCTGAGCAACTTAGGTATGAGATCCCAAAGTAGATTTTTATGAGTATTTATATGTTAAGTATTCTCATCCTAATTCTTTATCAAAAAGAAAATTATCTTTATCAAAAAGTATCCTCATCCTAATTAGAGATTCTAATTGAAAAATGATTAACTAAAATTGTGTCAAAGTCTTACTAGTTATTGATTAACTAATAATAATCATTAGATTGGATGAGATTACTGTTCGTTGCACAAATAGGTTGATTAAACTGAAATTCCAAATTTTATACCTAGTCCTTTTTGTAATCGTGGAATCCAGGCCAAGTTTGTGCGCATTTCGATTGATTCCATAGGTTACTCGTTACTTGCCAACATAACATGTATCGAGTAACTTTGTCTAGTAAGGCTTCAACAGATTAAAGGAAATCATAGTATTTTTGCCTTTGCTAGGATTTGAACTCGAGCCCTCATGACTTTCAACTCATTTCATTGATTAATGGATCCTTTATCAGTCATTCACTTGCCTTTACTTAAGTAAATTGTACCAACTATAACAATGTACCTTTTGCATGATCGGTTAGAGAGAAAATGGGAACATGCCACATATAACTAGCTTTTTTTATTTATTATGAAAATCTAAAGGATATATAGTAACTAGGTTGGTTGGACTTGAATAGATTTCCTTCATATATCATTAAAATGACAACGCTAACATAAATAGATGAACAATGAGCAACAAACTTATAACTCGGGAACACTATTAAAAGACAAGATGACAAAACATTGAGAGAATAAAAATAAAAGTATTTAATGCTCAATCAACATCTTAAGGATGCCCATCATTCTCTTCACCAGCATTTCCATTGCTATCATTGGCACCAGTTTCAGTCGCAACATTCCCATCTCTAAGTTTCTTCAGTTGTTTCTTCAATTCGTCAAGTTTAGTTTGCAGAAGATTAAACAAACCTTCAATTTGTTTGCTTTTTCCCTCAACAAGTTGGTTGAAGAGGTTCTCCATTTCCTTCTCCTCAGCCGTTTGCTTCATTTTCCTAATATATTTGTTTAGAGCATTCACTTTTCCTTGAAGGTAGGTTTCATAGAATAAGAGTTTTTGACTTATATATGTAGATGCCCGAGGGACCATATAATTAAATAATCAAAAGTTGATTGAGATATAATTTGACCAAATTGAGAAATAAACTCATTGCATAATCTGGGTTTTAATGTATTTATTAATTACTTTCCTAATAGATGTTGTTAAAATCTAAAAACTCAATCTTGAATTGGAGAAATAATCACATTTCCATAATGAGTATATTCAGAGTTGGAAAATGCATACATCGGATATGGGATGGGCAATTAGTCTCCTTATGGACTTGGACAATCCTCACCGATGAACTAATTTTTGGAGTTGAGTAGGCCCAATATCCTTTCTTTAACATGGTATCAAAGCAGCCTGACCCATCTCAATTCTTTTTTCATTGATATTGGGCCCCCATATTATATTGTCCACGCTCCCGTTAACAAGGTCTGTAACATGTTGGGGAATGTTAAGAGTCCCACATCAGATATGGTATGAGTCGTTGGTCTCCTTATATGGACTTGAGCAATGCTCATTTTATGAGCTAGCTTTTGGGGTCGAGTTAGCCCCAAGATCCATTATTTAGTAACAACAAATGTAATACCATTTATTCCATATAGAGTAGTTTATAGACTTCGGATTTTCCATCTTAGATGTATTACAATAATGTGCTTATCTAGAAATATGTTTGGCCAGCTCAAAGTTTAGCACAACATGGTCTCTAAAGCTCAACCTTTAACCTAAATTTCATATATAAGTTTGGGAAGCCTACCCTCCTCGCATAAGCAAGTCATGAAATTTTAGACCATAACTTTAATGATAGGATGAAGTTCTATTTTTTTTTAAAAAAAAAAAACTGGTAAGATTGTATTCTTCAGCATTAAGGGCATGCTGGCCACCACCAAAAAGTGTCAATTACAAGTTTCCTATCAAATCTACAATCTGATCTGTATCTACTATACACAGCTGTTTACACCCAAAAAGTAAAGAAACTATACAATTCCATTTGACCTTGTGTATGGAATTGGATCTATCTTCGAAACATCTACCATTCCTTTCCTTCCAAACTAACCACCATATACATGATGATATTAACCTCCACCATCTCCTCCGACTCTTCCTGCCTCCTCTCCTTACCCAGCTCTTCAACAACTCTGATGTACGTTCTGGCATTGTCCAATTCAGATTTGAAATGCTAAGGATCATATTTCAGATTTGAGCAGTGAAATTGCAATGCAAGAATAAGTGGCTGTTAGTTTCACCTGTCAAATTGCATAAAAGTACCTAGGGACCACCTGTCTTCCTTTCTTCTGAAGTACTTCCTGTGTTAAACATGCTCTCTTTATCACTAGCCAAGTGAAACATTTCACTTCTGTAGGGATATCCCCCTTCCAGAAATAGTTCCAGTGGTGTTTTGGTCTCCTAGCCATCACCTGGAGGCCTCTTCTGTAAGCACTATTGACTGAGAAGAGGCCATCTTTGCTGCGCTTCCACAACATCCTGTCGGTGGCATTTGTGTTTATGATCACTCCTCCTAGCATCCCTAATAACTCTGCCACCCTTTCCACCTCCCAATCATTGAGAAGTCCTCTAAAAACTAAATCCCAACCTTGTTCAGCCCAGCAGTCATCTACATTAGCATCAGGATTTTCACAAATTTGAAAGAGATTTGGGAAGAGCTCCCTAAGAGGGGGATTGATCTATCCAAACATGCTTCCAAAATTTTGTTTTAGTGCCACTTCCCACCTTGATATATAAATTTGCCTCCATTTGTGGCCACAAGCTTCTAATTGATCTCCATACTCCCACACCATAAGGTTCTGCTGTGTTCTCTGTACACCAAGGGTTTAAATCACCATATTTAGCTATTATCACCTCTTTCCAGAGGGCATTTCTCTCTTCAATGTACCTCCACAGCCACTTCTTCAATAGGCTCTCATTTTGTAGTCTCAAGTTTTTAATTCCCAGTCCCCCTCTGTCTTTGCTAAGGAGAGCAGTTTTCCAGTTTACTAAGCTATAGCCTTTTCCATCCTTATTGCCTTGCCATAGGAATTTTCTCCTTAACTTATCCAGATTTGTCACTACTTTACCTGGGATTGGGAATAGAGACATCACATACGTGGGCAGAGAGTCGAGAACAAAATTTATGAGGATCAATCTTCCTCCAAGAGAAAGATATTGAGCCTTCCATCCAGAAAGCTTCTTTTCAGTTTTCTCCAAAATACCATCCCATATTTCCAAGGCTTTGTGATTACTACCCAATGGCATGCCTAGATACGTGGTAGCAGCTTCCCAGCACTACACCCCAATATACCTGCCACCTGTTGTATCTGAGGTACCTCATTCACAGGGAAGAGGCTACTTTTTCCCCAGTTCACTTTCAGTCCAGAGATTGCTTCAAAAAGTACCAATATAACTGTAATAAAGCTGATCCGTTCTGCTACAGGATCACAAAGGATGATGGTGTCATCTGTATAGAGCATATGACCAATTTCTCATACTTCCCCCCTCTTGCTCCCACTTTGAAGCCTTTGATCCATCTGTTTTGTGTTGCAATCCTCATCATAGCATTAAAGCCCTCCATTGCCAGGATGAACAGGAGAGGGGAAAGAGCATCACCCTGTCTCAGTCCCCTTTCTGATTCAAAAAAACCCACAGGTTCTCCATTTACAAGCACAGAGAACCTGACAGTTTTAATGCATGTGTCAATCCACTTTATCCATTTTCCCCCAAAGCCCATCTGGCTCAGAATATTCAAGAGAAAAGACCAATTTCATGGTCAAAGGTCTTTTGTATCAGTTTGCACATTAAACCAGGGCTTTCTTCCTTCATTCTGGAATCAATGCATTCACTAACTATGAGTGCAGCATCCATGATTTGTCTCCCCTTCACAAAAGCCATCTGATGTTTGTTGATCAATTTATCCAACACTTGTTTCAATCTTTCAGCCAACAGCCTAGCAATGAGTTTGTAAACATCCCCTACTAAGCTGATTGGTCTAAAATCCTTCAAGTTGGAGGTTTCAACTTTCTTTGGAATTAAGGCAATAAAAGTTGCATTAAAACTCTTTAAAGACTTGATTGGAGTGAAAAAACTGAATAGTTTTGAATCTTCCTTCAATTGGGTCCAGAAAGTTTGGGAAAACACCATTGGGTATCCATCAGGGCCTGGTGCTTTCTCTTTTGCACATAAGTTTAAGCTTCCCAAAATTTCCTCCTCCTCGAAAGGTCTCTGCAACCACACCTGCTCCTCTTCAGTGATCCTTGAAACATCCAATATTCTTTGATCAGGTCTCCATACTTCAGTCTCCTTATAAAGGTTTTTATGGAATTCCTGCACTGATTCTTTAATCCTGCTTTGATCCTTAGTGATTTCACCCTCCACCTCCAGTTGTTCCATTGAGTTGAACCTTTTATGAGAGGTTGCAATTTTGTGGAAAAATTTAGTAACTTTGTCCCCTTGTTTTAGCCATTGGATTCTAGATCTCTGTTTCCAGGCTTTCTCTTCCTGCTTTGCCATTTCTTCAAATTCCATACCCAAATGAGTCTTCTGTATCGATGATCTTAGGCCTCCTAAAATAATGCTCTCAGGCACATCCCCTGAGAACACTCTCTCTCCTACTTCCTAGGAGGGAGGTTCATCCCCTTTACCGGTGATCTTAGCTGGAAAAACCTTCTTTTGTCTCTGAGCCACCATATTCGGTGGTAGGTGGGTTCACTGGAGGAAATTCAAACATTGATTGGGCAAGATCAAACTGGAAAGAACATGCATGTGACAAGGAGGTGGGTTCTTTTAAGTCTTACAACCTACAAATGGGACAAAAGAACAAATCAAAAAAATTGATTGGGCAAGATGCAGCCCAAGTCATTTTTTAATGATCTGGTAGGCCCAAAGACTGATTTTTTCTTTGACCCTCTTTCTGAAGAAGAAAACAGACAGAACTCAAAGAATAACTCACCAGTGACGGAGTCTTCCAAGCAGAAGGAAGACGAGAACCACAGAATAACAGATTCCAACACACTAATTACAGTTACGCAAAGTACGGCAACGCCGGAATATATGGGAATTGTGGTCAGCAATGATGTAACTGGTTTGGGGAGTCGAAAGACAACAGAGAAACATGTTATGACCAGGCAAAATGAAACAGATATTGAAGAGTGGGTTGTGGAAGACGCAGAACCAATCCAACAGGACCAATGCTCAATTACACAGAAGGAAAAAGAGACCTCCATGTGGGTGAGATAAAATCTGATCAAATTGTGGAAAATTTTCGGAGTAGACTTCTAGGGCCATGAGGAAGAAACACTGGAATTATTGATGCAAATTGACAGTTGCAGGCAAGCAAGGAAGATGGAAAGTGAATCGATTACCAAAAGACCAAGATACAAAGGGGCTCAAGAACTAAAAAGGCTCACTTTTGATGTCAACACTGGAATTATTGATGCAAATTGACAGTTGCATGCAAGCAAGGAAGATGGAAAGTGAATCGATTACCAAAAGACCAAGATACAAAAGGGCTCAAGAACTAAAAAAGGCTCACTTTTGATGTCAAGTTTAAAGACGATGGGAAAAGGGACAGAGGGAAAGAAGGGAAAGTGTTACAATGAAGATAAAACTAGTAACATGGAATGTTTGGGGCCTAAACAGTGGGGATAAAAGAAGGCTCTTGAAGAGTTTAATTTACAACTGGAATGTAGACATTGTCTGTCTTCAGGAATCAAAGTTAGAGGGGGAAGTAAAAGATTTGATGAAAGAAATTTGGGGTGGGAGATGGGTGAAGCATGCTTGTCTACAAGCTAGGGGAATCCTGATGCTTTGGGACAGTAGGTCTTGGAAGGGGGAGATTCTGGAAGTTGGATCCTATACTCTGACATGTAGGTTTGAGGCTCTACGGCAGGATTTCAAGTGTCACATTACAGAAGTGTATGCTTCAAACTGTAGAATGAAAAGAGAACATGTATGGGAGGAATTGGGTGCTGTCAGAAGTCTATTTGAAGTGCCTTGGGCCATTTGTGGAGATTTCAATGTCATAAGGTTCCCATCTGAAAAAATAAATTGCAGAAGAAGAACCCCAGCTATGAAGGATTTCTCTGATTTCATCGAAGATATGGAGCTGGTGGACTTTCAACTGGAGGGAGGGAATTATACTTGGTTTAAAGGAGATAGGACTAATGTTGCCTCCCGAATTGACGAAATTCTTTATCCAAAGAGTGGGATGACAGCTTCAAGAAAATCAACCAGGTTAGGTTGCAGAGATTGGTTTCTAATCACAATCCCATGGCATTACAATGTGGTGAATGGGAGCAAACCAAATCATATTTCAAGTTTGATAACTGGTGGCTGAACACAGATGGTTTTGTGGATAGAGTTAGAGTTTGGTGGGAATCTTTTGATTTTACTGGAAAGCCTGATCACATCCTAGCATGCAAACTGAAAGCTTTAAAAGGCAAGCTAAAAGAATGGAGGTGGTCAACCCTAGGCAATCTGGAATTGCAAAAAACTCAGATTTTGGGACAAATGGCTACCATAGATGCAGTTCAGGAAACTAGACAAGTGACTGAAGATGAATCTATGTTGAAGGCAACTTTATTGATGGATTATGAGGAACACCTTAAAAATGAAGAAATAGCTTGGAGACAAAGATCTAGGGCTCCTTGGCTTAAAGAGGTGGGTAGGAATACCATCTTCTTCCACAAAACGGCCAATGCACATAAGAGAAGCTATATTATTGACGAGTTAGTGATTCAGAATACTACTATACTAGAACCAAAAAGAATTAAGGGGGAGATCATTGATTTCTACCAAAAATGATATTCTGAAACCCTTGAAAATAGACCTGCAAGCAACCTAATTTATTTTCCAGTGATTACTGAAGTTGAGAGAGAATCTCTTCAAGGGGAATTTATAGAACAAGTTCTCTCATGTTTGAAATTGTGCCATGGACAAAGCACCTGGTCCAGATGGTTTCACAATGGGTTTCTCCATCAAATTCTGGGATGTCCTGAAAAAGGACATTATGGAAACTCTCAAGAATTTCCATGCGCATGGAATCTTTGAGAAAAGTTTTAATGCCACTTATATTGCACTAATACCAAATAAGACGGTAGCAAAGGAGCTGAGATATTTCAGACCAACCAGTCTCATTGGTAGTGTGTATAAACTAATCTCTAAGGTTCTAACAGAAAGATTGAAGAAAGTAGTAGACAAGTTGGTGGATGTCCACTGGATGGCTTTCATTAAAAAGGGACAAATAATGGATGCCATCTTGATTGCTAATGAAGTGGTGGACTCGAGAATTACTCAAGGAAAGGCTGGAATACTTTGTAAGTTGGACATTGAAAAGGCATATGACCATGTTAATTGGGAATATTTACTGAAAGTGCTTTCATGTATGGGTTTTGGGAGGAAATGGATCAAATGGATGAGATTTTGCATCTCCACTGTCAGATTTTCAGTTATGATCAATGGGTCACCTGAAGGATTCTTCCCTGCCCAGCGAGGTTTGAGACAAGGTGATCCTTTGTCTCCTCTTCTTTTCATTATTGCTATGGAGGGTTTGAACAACATGATCAAGGTTGCAAGAAGTAATGAGTGCCTTAGAGGTTTTGAGGTGGCAATCAACTCAAACTCTAATTCAAATGTCAACATGGAAGTCACACACCTCCAATATGCTGTGACACACTAATTTTTTTTGATGCTGAGGAAAGTCAATTACTAATTTTGAGAACAGTTTTGGTTTTGTTTAATGGTGTTTCTGGCTTACATATCAACAGGAGTAAGAGTATGTTGTTTCCAATCAATAAGGTTACTAACATTGTAGAACTGTCTTGGATTTTGGGAGGTGAAGTAGGGTCTTTACCTATAACATATCTGGGAATGCCCTTAGGAGCCAAGTGAGTCATTAAACATCTGGAGTTCTGTGGTTGAGAAGTGTGAAAAGAAGCTATCCAGATGGAAATCTCAATATCTATCCCTAGGAGGTAGAGTCACTCTTATAAATTCTGTGTTGGATGCCCTTCCAACATACATGATGTCCATCTTCCCCATTCCAGATGGAATCATTCAGAGATTGGATAAGGTGAGAAGGGATTTTCTCTGGAAAGTTAATAAGGAACATGGCTTTACAGTATTCCACTTAGTGAAGTGGAAAAAAGTCCTCTGTGGGAAGAAACATAGGGGTTTGGGTACAAGGAATCTAAAGTTACAAAGCAAAGCCCTTAGATTAAAATGGCTCTGGAGGTACTCCCAAGAGCCTCAAGCCTACTGGAGCAAGGTCATCAAAGAAAAATATGGAGATGAGGACATGTGGATGACAAAGGAGGTCCTTACTCCATATGGTGTTAGCCTCTGGAGATCTATTAGAGTACTTTGGCTTTTTTTTTTTGGAAGAATCACACTGTTATCAAGGTAGGAAATGGTTACAAGACTTCTTTCTGGGAAGATAAATGGTTGGGATCAAATAGTCTAAAGGGGTCGTTTCCTCTGATGTATGGGGTGGCAGTCCAACAGCAATTGCATATTGCAGATTTATGGACAGAACAAGGGTGGGACATCCAATTTAGAAGGAATTTCAATGACTGGAGATTGATACAGTTGCTGAATTCTTCAGAGTGCTAGAGGAGTTTAAAGGCATAACTGATGAAGCAGATAGATTATGGTGGAATATGGACAACAAAGGTATCTTTAAGGTTAGTTCTGCCTATAAGTTTTTGAACCAAAGAAATCAACAGCCACAACAGTGGCCATGGAAGCATATTTGGAAGGTGAAGATACCTTTAAAAGTTGTCTGTTTCACTTGGCTATTGGCAAGGGAAGTTGTTTTAACTCAAGAAAACCTTAAGAAAAGGAAATTTTCCCTCTGTTCCAGAAGTTACCTCTGTGGTGAAGAGGGTGAGACAGTCAGTCATCTATTTCTTCAGTGCAGGATTATATCTCCGCTTTGGAGGATTTTTGCAGCCTCAGGGGTATTGTTTGGGTTATGCCCAACAAAATCACACAACTATTATATAGCTGAGAGGAGGCTGGAGCAGGAGCTGCAGACAGAGATAGATGGAGAATTGTCCCAGCCTGTATTTGGTGGACAATTTGGAAAGAAAGGAATTCTAGATGTTTTGAGGACAAAAATTGTGATCTACAAAAGATCAAGTTAAACTGCATTAAGCTTTTTTGTTTTGATGTAAACAGATGTACTTAGAAGATACTGAGTCAATCATTGATATCCTAGGCTCTTGTTAGGATTGCTGATTTAGTTTTTTATTTTTGACATACTGTAAATATGGTTTTCAGTACAACCTATGTACTGTCCTTGTCAATATACACAAATGTTATCTTCTCAAAACAAAATTATTCTTCTGTATCAGCTCATCATCAGTGAGTAGCCTCTGTTCCTGCGGTGATGGTATAAATGGGTGGTAAAAGGGTGGCAGTTGTTTAATTAATTAGGTGGGATGGGGCAGGTTAAAAGAGGGAAATGGGTAATTTTAGATTGATTTAGGTGATTCCATCCCCTTAAGGGGTATTTTTGAATACTTGGTAGTGACAGGGTATATTTCTCTCTATAGTATAACAAAGCACAAAGTTAGCTAATAGACAAAAGTAGAGGGGTACTTTTGACCCTTTCCCTTTAATAAAAAGTACTTTGAATTAGCGGGTGTGTGTTAGAATGTCAGGTGTCAGTGTTAGAATATTAGAGTATTAGAATAGGCTTGCCTTATATTCATCAAGTCTCCAATAGTATCTACTTATCTTTTATTTCTCACTATAAATAACTCTGGTCCGACTAATTTGCTAGTTACATTTTTAATTAGTATAATTACTTGAATTTTGAGGATGTACCTTTGTTTGTACCCAAGGGTGTGGCCTAATGGTCAATGAAGTTGTTGAGAATCATGAGGTCTTAGGTTCAACTCCCAATGGAGACTAAAAACACTAGGTGATTCTTTCCATTTTTCCTAGTCTTGATGGACAGAGTTACCTGGTACCCATTGCTGGTGGGAGGTGAACGGTATCCCGTGGAATCAGTCTAGGTGCACGGAAGCTAGCTTGGACACCACGGTCATTAAAAAAAAAGGATGTACCTTTGTTTGTCATTATCTTTGTGCTGACATACCTCAGTAATATTTTCAACTTTACCTATCAAAAAAATAATTACCTTAAGTTTTGATGTATACCGTTTTAGTTTCACATTCTGTATCCTAGTGACTTGAGTCTTGCAGAACTGTTGCAAATCTTGTAAATCTTATTGTTTCATAAATAGCTATAATAGAAAGCTGTTGTCAACTGCAAAATGAAACTTTGATGATTGAAAGACAGTGGAGTAATTCTATTTCATGGATAGAATTCCTTAGTTCTTCAATAGGGAATTATCCCCAAGCTGTCTGAGTATAATCTATAGCAGCAGTAGTAGTGAAGAGATATGACATTACTTGGAACTACATGTCAACTTATGCCAATTACTTTGCTCAAATTGCTTGCAGGAGGCACATTGCTGTAGCCAGTGGGGCCATGATTTCCGTCCAGATTACAAGAATCTTGGTATATTAAAGACTCAGTTTCCTAATGTTCCTGTGGTTGCTCTAACAGTATGTATTAACTCATAGCTTCAAGAGAAAAAATGTCCTTTGTTTAATTTGTCGATTAGTAATTTCTGAACAGCAGCTGGACTTGGATCTTTTATTCCAGGCAACCGCAACAAAGAAGGTACAGGATGACCTGATGGAGATGCTTCATATTCCAAGATGCGTTAAGTTTGTTAGTTCAGTGAACAGACCAAATCTTTATTACATGGTATAGCTGTAAAAGTAAAGTAAAATTATAACAGTTGCTGCAGTGGGCATCTTATATTTCAAGCTATTTGATCCATTTTGCAGGTACGTGAGAAGTCATCTATAGCAAAGACAGTGATTGATGAAATTGCTGAATATATTCGAACATCATATCCAAATAGTGAATCTGGGATAGTTTATTGCTTCTCCCGAAAAGAGTGTGAACAGGTACAGTGCACTAGCTCTGTTGTGTAAGACTCCATCTTGTGCGTTAATTTTATCTGCAAACATGGTGTTAACTGCACTTGGGAACATACATGTAATGGTGCTTGATTGGATGTGCTATAGTTTTACAGAGTATTCTGTGCTAGAAGTTCACTGCTTGGTTATCTAACAGGAATTCTTGAGATCTGGATGTTGCTTAGATGAACTATTCCATTGACTATAGAAATTCCCAGGGAATCATTAGAGGAATGTTTCCGATAAAAATTGTTTGTTCTTGCATATCCCTACTGTTTTTCCAAATTAATCCCGTGGATAATTATAGAGCATATAACCACCCAGTGAAAACTCTTATCATTTCTTCCATGGAATAGGTCGGTCAATTGTGATCAATTGGTGGTGGTTCAAGTTTAGCGAGATTTTTTGTTCAGAATCTTTTATGGTTCAATAAGGATGCAACTCATGCATGATTTTCTTTTGAGTGGTAGGAGGCAGCGTGAAAGGATCATATTGTTAACTACTTATCAAAAAAAAGGATAATGTATTTTATCTTGACATCCTTAACTGAGTTGGTTTTAGCCCGGGGTATGTTTAGTGTTCAACATCTAATATGCAAGCCATGAAGTTAATCATATAGGTGTGTGTATCCTCTTTCAATACCCTTTGTTTTGTTAGACTAGTATATGGTGCATGTCTTGTTTATGAAGAGAACTTGGGTTTCTGATGTTCTTTTCTTGTGATGTACTTGCATATAATTTGACTTTCCCTTCTTTGAAATCCTTATGTTTATCCTTTTGCTATAAAATAAATATATTGGCTGGAGGTGAAGAGGTGAGGGAAGTGGCGGGGAGTTGCGTGGGAGACAAAGCTCCAGCGCTAGCTGGATTCACTTAAGCTTTCTTCCAACAATGTTAGAGGTTAGTTAAAGGTGAGTTTTTGGAGACTATTGCAGAATTCCAAGAAACAGGGGAGTTTGAGAGAAGTGTTAATGCTTCATGTGTTACCATACTGCTTAAGAAGGAAGGAGCGATGAGTATTAAGGGATTATAGGCCTATTAGTTTGGTAGGAACATCTATATGATTATTTCTAAGGTACTTTATAACATACTATAAAAGATTTTGGATGAGATGGTGTCCACTTCTCAAAATGTTATTGTGGGAGGAAGACAATACTGTATGCAACATTGGTGATGAATGAAGTGGTCGAGTCCAGAAAGAAGAAAGGTGAGCCGGGAATTTTGTGCAAGCTGGACCTGAGAAAGCTTTACGATCATGTGAACTGGGATTTCCTGGATTTAATTATGATGGAGATGGGTTTTGGGACAAATGGAGGGGGTGGAATAAGTTTTGCATTTCTACTGCTAGATTGCCTATCTTGGTGAATGGGTCTGTCCACATGGCTTCTTTGGAAGTGAGAGTTTGAGACTGGTGTGATCCTCTCTCCAATGTTATTCGTCTTGGTGATGGAAATTTTGGGCAAGAAGATGAATATGTCGGTTCTTGGAGGTCTATTGAAGGGTTTTGGTGTGGGCACAATACTGTGAAGTTATACATCTCTTATTTGCAGATGAGACCTTGGTCTTTTGTGATGCATAAATGACCCAGCTAGATCACTTGAGACATTCTTAAGTGGTTCTAGATTGTGTCAGGCTTTGAGATTAATCTCAGAAAATGTGAGATCACATTGGTGGGTAAGTGAAAATATCGAAGAGATCGCGTATATGCTAAATTGCAAGGTGGGTACTTTACTGACTACTTACATGGGGTTACCATTGAGTGCTTCAAGCAAAGATCTTGGAGTGTGGAATCCGATGATTGAGTAAAGAAGCGGCTAGTGGGATGACAAAAGCTATTGATGGAGAGGCCTGCTTACTCGCTAGATACTAAAGAAAGTCATTGCATTCTACCTCAGATTAAGAGAACAGTTGATTGATTGGATTACCAATGGATTCAGTCTGATCAACATGAACATTCCTTGGTTTACCATGTAGAGAGGAGCACACATCACGGGTATGGCCTGATTTGTTACAATGGCCACACCTTGACTGAGGTTTCGCATGGCGGCTTCCATGGTAATTTCCAGTTTTAGATGCTAGAACATAAGTTTCTGCTGGTGTTACTAGATGACTAAACAACATAAGTGGGGCAGCTAGTCGTAGTAATCGAGTGAACAGGTCATCCACAACAGGAACAACAGAGCTAGCCAAAATTTGGTCTAGCACCAAGTCAAGATCAAATGGAAGTCCAGCAAGTGTAACAACAATAAACATATTCTCACGTTGCTCCAATCGTTTTTCAACACTATTAGTCACATTATAAAAGCGGAAGATGTCATTTGTGTATAGCCAACGAGCCTTTCTCCAAACTAGAAAGCAAGTTTGGAACAGTCGTAACAATGACATTAACTTCGAATCAATAGATGTCCACAAAAGACTACACAATTAAGCATCGATCCTTTCCCATTCGATGCTATCTTCTTACAGTAATATACTTAGCCTGTTTAGCCAAGAGGTCCTAAACACCTAGTCCCTTAGACCAAGATAAGTAGTTTGCATTACCTCAAGGGTTCTGTGCTGATGGAATGGATCGGGTTGCTGGAAACCATAGGTTTAGAGCATAAATATCTGACCCGAGAAACATAATGATGGGTCAAAGCAAAAATTTAACTAAATATCAAGTATATGATGATGTAGATATTATCTGAATGAAATTTGCCTGGGTTTGAGACTGTTTGAGTCTGACAAACTGAAGCAGTCATCGGAAAATCAAATCTGGTCACCGGAAAGTGTTCGGAATCAGGAGATACCTATATGGGTAGCCTCGGCATGACCAGTCGACTCTACTGAAAAAGAAATGTGCCCGGTAAAGTGCTCACACGCCTCGTTGAATTCCGCCTAGTCTGATCGGCATGTGAGTTGAAGCTTTTAAGCTGAGTTTGATTGCAACACCTTCGGAAATGAAAAAATCTCATTTGACAGCCATAAAAGGTTGCTGGAAAAATTTTCGAAAAAATATGAGTTGAAGCTTTTAAGCTGAGAAAGACTACAAATGCTCTCAGGCACATTCCCCAAAAACTCTCTCCTACTTTCTAGGAGAGAGAGAACCCTCTTTTCCGGTAGTTCGCATGAAATCTACCATTTTCTTCCAAAAGCTACCCTTTTCTTTCTTGTATTCTCCACTCTTTTTCTGCAGCTGTGGGGGAAAAGAGGATATATTTTAATGCTCGCTTCAAATCCTTTGACATAACCAAATGGAATGCTGAGGGTTCTGTTTGGTATAAGTGGGTGGAGAGAAGTAGAGGAATGATGAGAAGAACAACTATAAGCATCAAGGCAGTGGACTGGGATTTGCTCACTGCTTAGAGAGCATCCACTGATAATAAGAAGAATATAAGGAGATGGAGGTTTGCTGATAGAAAGGAGGAATTTTTCTGTACTAGAAAACATAATGAATACGGGAGATATATGAGCATTACTGCTTCGAATCCTGGGGAAAGATCTGTAATCATCATTCTAGAACCAGTCTTAAATGCTGGATGGTACGATTTAGCATTTAAGATTGGAAACTTCATTAAATGGCACAAAGGACCGGTACCAACGATCCTATCAAGAGCTACAGATTCCAAATATCCTTATGCAAAGGCTGTGAGAGACAACAAATGGCTTACTAAAAGTCATAGAGAAACAGAGATGGCAGGGAAATCAAACAAGCAAGAGGATGGGCTATTGAGCAGGTGCCTTGTAGGATGTTTGGAAAAGGCCAGCAAAGAAACACCTTCCTTATCCGAGATTAGAAGATGGTCATCCTCTGAATGGAAGAAGACATTTGGACTCAATATTTTATGAGCTATATGGCAATATGTTCCTCTTCGAATTTCCTAATAAATTCATGGTGGAACAAACCTTTCAAGGCTAGTGGAAATGGAAAAACCTAGTTTTCAACTTAGAATGGTGGAGTCCAACCTTAGGTTGTGCCAATCTCCATGGAAGTTAAAAAAACATGGATCAAAATTATAGGAGTCCCTCTTCATCTTTGGTCACGACTACCAAAATTAGGAAAAGGAAGAGTTTTACTTTTGCCTAATTTACAAGTAGAACAATTAAAGGAAGAAGCTGAAAATTGTTTTTTATTTCCCAATAAAGCAGAATTTTATAAATGAGACAACACAATATAATTTGGATGTCCTAGACATTTATGCCAAACCTCAAGTCTTACTAGTTGTAGAAGTACAAGCAAAAGAGAGAATACGAGGAATGGAAAAGTGTATAGGAAACAATCTTCCAACTTTAGGACCCTTCCCGATTATCATCCCCGGTACTTGATCCTGCACAAGGCAATCATTACGAGAAAAATTCACATCACAATTGTTATCTACCAATTGACCAACTGAAATAAGACTAGTGGAGAGCTTTGGTGATGCAAAAACATTCTTGAATGTTTCAGTAATATCCCCAATCTTGGTAATGGGTAAATTACTACCATTGGCAATCTGAATTTGTGAGGGACCGTTATACTCACGAACATTTTTTAGCACACTAATTGAGTTGGTCATATGATTGGAAGCGCCAGAATCAACAAGCCAAAAATTAGATGTAATATTGTTACCTTGTAGCCTAAAAGCTGAAAAGGCCGACATAATCAATTGTTGTACCATTTCAGGAGTAAGAGCTTATCCAGTCGCTGGAGTAGCAAATTGATTGTTACTTCCCAATGAAGATGAGTCATCAGAAGTGGGGCCATTTATCCCTGCTTGAAAGGCATTAATCCTGCAGTTTTGAGGATGTGTGGGACACTCCCTGATGATATGCGACGCTTACATTAATTACAGTTCTTCTTACCACAATTGCTAGCAATATGATCATATTCTTTGCAACTATAGCATTGAATTCGGTTCATATCCCTGCCCTTTCATTTTCCTTGAGCAGCAGCTGCAACATTGTTAATGTTTTCTTGCTTGAAAGCGTTTGTGTGAAAAGGTGTTGCTCTTCACGAAGTAATTTCCTAAAACAGATATCCAAGGAGGGAGACGGATCACGATTCATCAAGTTAGGGCGAACATTCTCAAATTCAAATCGTAATTTCATCAAAAATTGATCTCTCTTGCTTTGCTCATGAACTGCTTGAATTACAGATAGAGATTCAACGGGTATTTTAGCATAAACAATATCAGTAAATTCAGACCGCAAGGTCTGAAATCCAGAAAAATAATCCTGAACAGAGACCTCCTTGAGAGTAATTAGCAATTTTATGCTCTAGCTGAAAGCGTCTTGCGCTATTGTCTTGATGTAAACCTTTTGTAAGTAATCCCACATGGCTTTTGCAGTCTTGTATGGCCTGAGATTAATGCCAATAAGAGGGTCAATTGACCATAAAATCCATGTCATCACCCGAGCATCTTTGACCTACGATCAGTAGGAGCATGATCACTTCCATCTATATGGCCCCATAATACTTTTCCGGTGACAAATAGTTGAAACTGAAACTCCCAGGAAGAATAATTCTTCCCGGTGAAACGAACATTGAAGGACTCAAAATTGATGCGAAGTCATGTTCTTACAACAACAAAAATACAAGAGAATAACCAAGACCAAGAGCCCTAAACGTTTAGGACTAACTGTTGACGAATAATCAAGAAAACCAAAACTTTCAACAAAAATTGAAAGGGATCACAAATAAAGGACACAAGAAGACCAAAACTTTCAATTTTTTTTTGAAAGGAATCACAAATGAGTGACTTGAAGAATCAAAGCATTAGGCTCTAATATCATGTCAAGTTTGCTGAATGAGTACTTTCAAATGGAGAGTTCTTCCATTAAATAGAAAGAATTCTGATTTGCATGCCCAAAAATCTGCTATTTATACCCCTAAAATATCTGCTTTTCCTATTATAATCTCTCTAAAAATGTGCTTCATTAATGCCTGATATCTCCTACATATGGAAAGCATTTGACACCATAATTATACAAATATCTAGAGCTATTACATAGTTATGTACAACTAGTAGAATCTGTCCACCATGCTAACAATGAGGTCCCTATTTACATAGAGGATTGTATCTCTTTTGTTGTGAACCATATTTTGGTGTAGGTTCTCTTCTTTTTGGTATACGGCTTGTATACGAGGTTTCCCCATTTGTTAATAACATTATTTACCTTATCAAAAACAATAAATTGGTGGAAGTTTTCTCCTCTTTTGGATCTTAATGATAGAAAATCAAATAATCTCACAACCCACTTAAGCTTCTATCAGTAATGCTACTCTTTTAGCTCTTCACACTCTACTACTTGCTTTTTTGCTTCCTTCAAATTTTCACTTGCAAATCCTTCTTATTACACCTAATGTGATTACAACCTTACCCACGTACTTCTGTTATTTGGAAAAGGCAAAAGTTCAAAAGAAGTAAAGAAACTCACTTGGTTTTGATATATGAGAGATACCTATTATTCACAAAACCATAGTTCCAATCGTTGTGCAAAAAGGAGCAACAAGGTTTTTTCTCATTGCGTTTGGATAGATAATTACGGTAGATATAATGTGGATAATCTGGGAATGTTCTGTTGTTCTACTTTTACTTGGTAAAACATTGTGGTTTTGGTCACACGACGAACAGTAATATTCTACAGGGAGATGCATAACTGGTCCAGATATGGTCTATTGGTTAGAGTATAACGCCAGAACCCTGGAACACCCGGAGCTGATTATCTTTTTGACTGGTCTGGCAGCTCTCGCAGAAAACAAAATTGGCTTATGACATTGCCTTCCACATTTTAATTATGAGTGGTATGAACCAGTCAAATATGTTCCTTTTTATTAAGAGAGAGAGAGTGAAATAAAGAAGGGGTTAGATGAGGTTTTCTTATAACGCAGTAATTAGTCTAGTGTCGCTGCAAGATGAGAACTACAGCAATGTTTAGTAATGTTAATCCTTCCAGGAATGTGTTTTTATCTATTAGCTTTGCAACATCTACTGTATATGGCGGTTAACAATTACCTAGTCTTGCCTCACGGCAATTTGGTCGGTAATTGACGATATAATAACGTTATAGGGTTGTAGGTAAATAGCAAGTAATTCTTGTGTTCTTTTTTATTGCTTTTTCTGATTCACATCATATTTGCATTGTGTTGTTTTGATTCTACTTTGTTGTTATTATTTCATCTCAAACTTTTTTGTTTCACCTTCTTATTTGATGACAAACTGTAGGTTGCACAAGAATTACGTGAAAGGGGAATTTCGGCTGATCACTATCATGCGGATATGGATGTAAATGCTCGTGAGAGAGTTCATCTAAGGTACAAAAATTTTCTTTTGATATTTCTGTCTGCTCATTCTATATATACAACTACCTTTTTGCTGCAATTATTTATGAATATTGTCTTTGCAAACGGGTGCTTTGGTTACCTATATAGTGATTTCCTTTGCTGCCTTTTTTAAATAAAGTGGTGAATTTTATTATTGTGAGGGAAAAAACTCCTGTATACCAAAAAGTAGAAAACCTACTACAACGATATGGTTTTAAATGCATGACACTCATTCTTCTAGACATAAAGGAACTTCATGGGTGCACTAAAAGGAAATAAGCCAAATATATAAGGATTTTTTTTTGAGAAGGGCAATGTTGTATTCCTCATCATTAAGATATGCTAGAGACCTCCAAAAAAAATATATCAGGAAAATTCCCATGTAAACTATCACTCCCAAGCCAGTTGTCCTTAGAAAGACTGAAAGAAAGGGCAGCCCGGTGCACTTAAGCTCCCGCTATGCGCAGGGTCCGGGGAAGGGCCCGACCACAAGGGTCCGTTGTACGCAGCCTTACCTTGCATTTCTGCCAGAGGTTGTTTCCAAGGTTGTGTCCTCTTTAGTAGCTTAAGCTTTTAGATTTGGATTTTCACACATTGAACTATGGTAGTAGAGTTCATAGAGGTCCTGGATCCAAGTTTCACCACCACCCATTACTAAAAAGCTATGTTCCTCGGACTCTCCAATAATGTTACCGCACTCGTGCCAGATCCTTCAAAAATGTACTGCTTTTGAAGGATCCAACATGTATCCGTCTACATTTTTGAAGAGTCCGAGCAACATAGCTAAAAACAATTTCACATGCATGACCCATGAAAAAAAAATCAAGTTAGCATGTGGGGGTGTATTGAAGATATAATTAAGTAAATAAAAGTGTACCCTTCGAATAGTTTAAACATTCACATACTTTAGCAGTTAAGTATCTTACATTGGTTGAGGGAATGAGATGTCTCGTTATATGATCTTGGACAATTGTCACCTACTACCGTTTGAGGCTGAACCCAAAGTCTATTTTCTTAATGTGGTATTATAGTCGTGTCTATTTAGCCTTCATATCTTAATGTGGTATTACCTTGAACATCATCCTCGAAAGTCACGAATAGATGAGGATTTTTAGCCTTCATATCTTCTTCAGCTTTCCGTGTTGCCTCTTCAACAAATTGATCTCGCCATAGGACTTTGACAGATGCCACTTCCTTAGTTCTTAATTTGTGAACTTGATGATCAAGAATCTGGACTGGAATCTCTTCATAACTCAAACTCTCTTTCACCCCAATGCTCTCAGTCGGGACAACAAGTGAAGGATCTCCCAAACACTTCTTAAGCATAGAGATGTGAAACACGGGATGAATAGCTGCTAATTCTGGGGACAAGTCCAATTCATAGGCTACGTAACCCTCTTCACAATCTGATAAGAACCAATGTAGCGGGGACTAAGCTTCCCTTTCTTTCCAAATCTAATCTCACACCCTTCATGGGTAAAACTTTTAAGTATACCCAATCGTACACTTCGAACTCCAAATCTCTCCTCCTAACATCAGTGTAGGATTTCTGGCGACTCTGAGCAGTCCTCAACCTCTCTTGGATGGTTTTCACCTTCTCCGTAGCTTGGTGAACCAAGTCTGGTCCAATCAACTCAGCTTCACCAACTTCGAACCAACCAATTGGTGATCTATATCTTCTCTCATATAGAGCTTCATAAGTAGCCATTTGAATACTCAAATGGAAGTTATTATTGTGTGCAAACTCAATAAGAGGTAAATGATCATTCCAATTACCTTTGAAGTTGATGACACAGGCTCTCAACATATCCTCCAAAGTCTGTATCGTACGTTCTGCCTGGCCGTCTGTCTGCTGATGAAAAGCAGTACTAAGGTTCACTCTTGAACCCAAACCCTTCTAAAACGACTTCCAAAACTGAGTAGTGAATTGAGCTCCCCTATCTGAGATGATAGACAAAGGAACTCCATGCAGTCTAAAAATCTCTCTAAGATACAGTTTGGCATAATTCTCTGCGGTGTCCGTAGTCTTAACCGGCAAGAAATGAGCCGATTTGGTCATCCTATCCACAATCACTCAAATAGAGTCATGTTGTTTGCGGGTTCGCAGTAAACCGATAATGAAGTCCATGTTGATCATCTCCCACTTCCATTCCGGGATCTCTATATTTTGAGCCACTCCACAAGGCCTTTGGTGCTCAACTTTAACTTGTTGGCAGTTCGGGCATTTGGACACAAACTCTGCTATATCTCTCTTCATTCCACTCCACCAGAATACTTCGCTCAAGTCGTGGAACATCTTTGTCGAACCTGGATGGATGGAATACCTGGAATTATGGGCTTCTGCCATGATTCTCTCTCGAATGTCATCAACACTTAGAACACATAATCTTCCTTCTTATCTCAACACTCAGTTTCTCCCTTTGGCAAAAGCCATTACCTTCTGCTTGTGAACCTCGTATTTCAGTTGAAGGAGAATGGGGTCCTGATCTTGCTTTCCTTTCACCTCTGCAACTAGAGATGATTCAGCTCCATTCTAGACTATTGTACCGCCCTCACTAGAGTCAATAAGTTGAACTCTCAAACGCGCAAGTCTATGCACTTCCTTTGCCAACTTTTTCTTTTCCTTTTCCATATGGGTTGTACTCCTCATGGATAACCTGCTTAGAGCATCGGTAACTACGTTTGCTTTACCTGGGTGGTAGAGAATGCTCATGTCATAATCCTTGAGCAACTCTAGCTATCTCCTCTGCCTCAAGTTCAGCTCCTTCTGACTGAATACATACTGCAAGCTCTTGTGGTCCATGAATACATCTCCATATACATCATAAAGATAGTGACGCCAGATCTTAAGAGCAAATACCACAGCTGCCAACTCAAGTTCATGAGTGGGGTAGTTCCTCTCATGAGTCTTAAGCTGTCAGACCATTGAAACTTTTCCTTTTTCTGAGTCAGCTTAGTCAATGGTGAGGATATGGATGAGAATCCCTCAACAAACCTCCTGTAGTAACCAGCCAAATCTAAGAAACTCCTTATGTCGGTTGGAGAGGTAGGTCTGAGCCAGTTCTTAACTGCCTCATTCTTTTGAATATCAACTCGAATTCCATCACCAGATATAATATGGCCTAGGAACGCTACAGACGCAAGCCAAAACTCACACTTCAAAAACTTAGCATACAACTCCCTCTCCTTAAGAGTTTGAAGGACAATCCTAAGGTGGTTAGCATGCTCGCTCTTACTTCTAGAGTAGACCAAAATATCATCAATGAAAACAATCACAAATGTATCCAGGTATGGCTTGAATACCCGGTTCATGAGGTCTATAAAGGTTGCAGGAGCGTTAGTCAATCCAAAGGACATAACAAGAAACTCAAAATGACCATAGCGGGTTCGGAAAGCCGTCTTCGGGATGTCACATTCTCTCATTTTCAACTGATGATAGCCTGATCTGAGGTCTATCTTAGAGAAGCATATGGCACCCTGAAGTTGGTTAACTAAATCATCTATCCTGGGGAGAGGATACTTGTTCTTTATGGTGACCTTGTTCAGTTGTCGGTAATCAATGCACATTCTAAGGGACCCGTCTTTCTTTCGCACGAATAGGACAGGAGCGCCCCAAGGTGAGACACTTAGCCTAATAAATCCCTTATCTAGGAGGTCTTTTAGCTATTCTTTCAACTCAGCGAGAGTCATCCTATAAGGAGGAATGGAGATAGGATGTGTATCAGGAAGGACATCAATACCAAAGTCTCTCTCTCAGGAGGGATTCCGGGTAGATCTTCAGGAAAGACTTCAGGAAACTCACTCACAACGGGAACTGACTCAAGAGATGGAGCCTGATCATTAATATTTTTGACTCGGACTATATGATATATGCATCCCTTAGAGATTAACTTTCTGGCCTTAAGGTAGGAAATAAATTTACCCCTAGGCACTACAGAACTCCCCTTCCACTCTAAGATAGGTTCATTTGGAAATGGAAACTTGACAATTCGGGTCCTACAATCAACTGAGGCATAACAAGCATAAAGTCAGTCCATGTCAAGAATCACATCAAAATCAACCATGTCCAACTCAACTAAGTCATCCATGGTATCCCTGTGATAGATTGACACAGTACAATCTCTATAGACCCTCTCAGCTAAGATAGACTCACCAACAGGAGTAGACACGCTAAAGGCTTAAGAAGACACTCAGGAAGGATCTCAAATTTACTAGCCAAGTAAGAAGTCACAAAAGATAATGTAGCACCCGGATCAAGTAATGCATACACATCAAAAGAAAGGACCCGAAGCATACCAGAACAACATTGGGTGCATTCTCTTGGTCTTGGCGACTACCCATAGAATACAGACGGTTTGTTCCCCTACCTGCCCTTGAAGCTGCTCCTCTCTGATTACCTCTATTCTGCGGAGCTGCAGAAGAAAACTGAGCTCTACTACTTCCATCTCCCGGTCTCTTTGAAGGACACTCATTTTGGAAGTGACCTGTCTTTCCACATCTGTAGCAAGCATTGGTGCCCACACGACACTCTCCCAAATGGACCTTCCCATATCTAGCACACGGTGGCTTTCCACTAGAACCTTGAGCCACACTTAATTGGGACTAAGAACCCTGAGCTCGAAAGTTCTGGTGACTCAGCAACCTCTGATTAGGTGTAAAAGCACTTGTTGAAGAAGGTGCATAATTAGAAGACCCCTTCTGAAAGAAGGACTTGTTACCCTTCCCTTTCTTCTGCTCGTTCTCATGCCCAGACTTAGCCTTCTTGCTTAAGTGTTCTTCTCGGTCCTTTTTCTTGTCATCCTCAACTTGCTAAGCATACACCATCAATCTAGAAAAATCCATGTCAGAAATCATTAGCATTGCCTTACATTCTCTCTTTACATGTCTGCCTAGGTCAGAGACAAACTTCCTCATCTTGGACCTCATGTGAGGAATCATTTTTGGGCATATTTGGACAACTGAATAAACTTCAAACTATACTCCTTTACAGTCATGCTCTCCTGCTTGAGGTTCGCAAACTCCTCAACTTTTGCTTCCCGTAGCTCTTGGGGAAAGAAATGGTCAAGGAAAGCTCTTTCAAACTCATCCCAAACTGCAGGTCCAGCATCCTCGCCGCGACTCTGCTCCCACTGGTCATACCACACATTCGCCACATTCTTGGGATGGTAGGAAACCAACTCAACACCCTCAACCTCGGTAGTATGCATCGCTTTCAAGATCTTCCACATCTCATTAATGAAATTTTGAGGATCCTCCTCAACCTTAGACCCTGTGAAGACTGGCGGGTTCATCCTTAGAAAATCTCTAATCCTTGTGGTGGAAGACGACTCTTGAGACCTAGAGCTAGAGCTAGGAGTTGGTGAACTATGGTTACCCATCTGGGCAACTACCATGTGAATGAGCATGGCAATAGCTCCTCTAAATTCTACCTCTGAAGTAGGAATGGTATGAACAGTAGGTATTTGGGGTACCTCAGTAGACCTTGCAGGTCGGGCCCTAGTTCTCGGTGGAGGCATCTCTGACTGTGGAACCTCAGTGCTGGCAGCTTCCTTTGACTGGCTATACGTTTAGGAAGCATGGTCTGCAACGTATAAACGCACGAATTAGAAAGAAAGTTTTATAGAGTTAAACTCTATCGCACGAACTCAGATTATGAAAGAAGTGAAACAATTCCTAATGCCCTATAGCCTCCTGATTATAAGTGTGGTGCACGACACACCCATAAGCAAGACTCTACTAGACACGACTTTATAGACACCCTAGGACTCTTGAACTCTGTGCTCTGATACCAAGTTTGTCACGCCCCGAGAGGGTACTGTGGGTGTGGCCGGCACTCAGAAACCATCTTTGGCCCCTGAGAGAACCACTTGGTCTCATCACTCATTCGTTCATCAGCGGAAGACTTAAGTGAAAATAAGAATACTTATGTGGGTTCGCCATGATCAACATCAAATGAAAGAAATAATCCTTAGAAGAAATAGTTTCAAAGGAGAACTACTCCAATTACATCATCAAACTCTGTCTATGAAGCCTCTAACACTATTAGACGGTGCCAATGACATGTCCATGGCTACCTTAAAAGAAACATAATACTCAACAATAATAAAGGATAAAGAGTTCCTCCGAAAACAAGAAGGACTCACCAAATATTGAAATAATTTCCAAGGTTTTCCCTAACTTTGTCTGTATCAACTAACAATTCAAAATACCTCGGCTTAGCCATTTGAGTCAGTCTTGAAACAATTCATTGCATTTTCTCCTAGACTTCCTAGGTAAATGCATTTTATTATTCAACAACGAGCCACTAAATACTATTTCTTGTGTTTTAAATAAAAACTATTGTTAGTCTTAATATTTGGAATTATCACCAAGACATCATCCCATGCTCCATCCCCACCTTCTGCTTTTATTTTAAATAACACAGCCCTTAAAATCTTCACTGAGACATCACCCCTTGCCCATACCTTCTGCTATTACAATATGTTATTTCCTACCTTTAAACCAACTAATTTCTAGAAAATGATCTAACAAATAGTTTTCCGAAATTATTATTCATTGAAAATATTTAATATTATTAAACACACCTTAAAAAAGGGCAGCCCGGTGCACTAAAGCTCCCGCTATGCGCGGGGTCCGGGGAAGGGCCTGACCACAAGGGTCTATTGTACGCAGCCTTGCCTTGCATTTCTGCCAGAGGCTGTTTCCAAGGCTTGAACCCGTGACCTCCTGGTCACATGGCAGCAACTTTACCAGTTGTGTATGAGCTGCCAACTTTACCAGTTATCTATGGTGTATGAGCTGCCAAATTGTGATTTTCTTTTATTATTGTATCTGTGTGGTTATATTATGGTATCATTTTTTTAATTGTAAAATCTTATTCTAATTCAACAAGTAACTTATATTTGATGTCATAGGTGGAGTAATGGAAAGTTGCAAGTCATTGTGGGGACGGTATGTATCATGAAGTGCCCTGGCTTCTTACTTTTTTATGGCAATTATCATACTTGGAAGTGCTTTTCTTGTTCAGGTAGCATTTGGTATGGGAATTAACAAGCCAGATGGTTAGTAAGTCCTTTTGGCATGTCTTATCATATAAATTCATACATTAGTGAAGATATTATTTGTCCCCGCCCCCACCCCTCGGTGCTTAAGAAAGGTTAGTTTAGCAATAGTTTCTTTAAGCAAGTTTGTGGATCTCACTCTATAAACGAAGGGTTTGTTTGATAAAAAATGTGATATCTGAATAATTCTGTCCCTCGAGATTGGATAATATTGACGGATTAAGAATCTGAGAATGAACCTTTCTTGGGTATATGGTTTTTATTGTCCTAATAATAATCTAGTTATTATATATCCAAAAAGAATAATGATCAGTCTATTGTCTTACATGCGACGTGATTAAATTCCGAGTTCCTATATCTTAGGCATTAAGATACCTTTTTTTCTTGTATGAAAAAAAGGTACTATCTATTGATTTCTTAACCCATACTCGAGCTTCATCGAATTCTTCTTTTTTCTTCAGAACCAACGTTCCTTCTCTCAATCAAGAACGAAGATACATTGAACAACATAAGAAAATTAGTAGCAAAGTAATTTCAAATCAGAAAAAGTAAGAAAAAGGAAAAGATATAGCAATAAAGAAATACCTATATTCTACAGCAAGAAAGCAACTAGTTGACACAGAAGTATTAACAAAAAACCTTTCTATTTAATAGCTCTATGGGTTAAAAAAGGGCTTGAGAGAAAAATTTTGTTTATTAACATTGATATAATAATGAAAGTACTTTTGTTTCTCCAAAAACTAAATATCCAATTGATGAAAATGAAAAAAGATGACACGACCTATTATGACTATTGCTCATTTTGAGAATTAAGCGATTTATTTTCTATCCTTATGATCGTACAATACTCTGCTATTCCCAATGTTTGCGTTCGGAATCTTTACTTTATTTGTTGGATCTTTAGGAATTCTTGTCAACCAAAAGAAAGTGAGTTGCAAGCAAATAAGAATATGGGGGAAAAACAAGTGAAGTGAAAATTTAAAAAATCTAAAAGCAACAACAAAAAGGTATCCTTCTAACAATCTGGAAATCAGCCCTCTCAAATATGTGGATGAGGAAGGAGGTATGGACATATGGTATTTATCCATGACAGCCAACTAGAACAATGACAGAGCAGCTGCAGCTAGGGAAGGATAGGATGTGGGACTAGATCATGGGGGTGAAGTAGGAAGAAGCAGAGATGGTAGGATATGGAGCTGAATAATGGGGTGGGATATTCCGTTAAAACCTTTTATAATGGGGAAAATAGGTGAGCTATTTGAAAAATAATGGGAAAATAGGTGATGAACACATCTTGTAGCAGGACTATGAAAATTTAATGCTGTTAAAAGCTGAGTAGCATCCCTTGGGGAACATCCGTTAAAATGGTATGTGCACAAAAGAAGAAAGAGAGCTGATGATGCAGCAAAGCTTGTTGCTGACTTTCTATCTACCAGTGTTGGTAGAGTAATGCAGTGTAGACTCTTAACTAGGACGACTATGGTTCAAATAGCTTCATGTGAGAAAATTCAAACATTTAAGATTCATTGGCAAACTTGTTTCTCGATTCCCGTCATTCAGTAGAGATAGAAAAACGATGTCATTTGTTAGGCAGCTGTTTTAATAATCTTATCGAGAAGTTCGTTTAAATTCATAAATTTCTTACCCATTTAAGACATTCAGAAGCTATTGGAAATGGTCCTTCCCTTTTCAACAGCTTCCCCATAAGACCGCGGGATCACGGGTGAGAATCTGTGTCCATTTTTCACTTAGTTCTCATCTTTCAAGAAATGAGAGGAGTTCTTTTCAAGTAGTGCCCTAATATTTGTAAGCTTCTTAATGTATGAAACAAAAATATACCTAAGCTTCTTTCTTGTGGAATCTGAATTGTTCTGTCTATTAGACATCAATTTCCTTTCTTGTTGCTGGATTTTCAATGAAGTAACTCTTAACAATCAAAAACATAATAGTAAATCTTGCTCATTCAATTAATTTGTTATTCCATAGAGGTCTTCTCTGCTAATATGACAAACTCACTCCTACTTATTTATTAGTCAGATTCGTCATCCATCACAGCTTGAGCAAATCAATGGAGACTTACTACCAGGTCCTAATTCCCTACCCCCTGCGCTTATTTGCATGATATAGGCTTCTCTGTCTAACTGCCTTTCCACAGGAAAGTGGTCGAGCTGGAAGGGATGGACTTCCTTCTGAATGCGTTCTTTTCTTTAGGCCTGCTGATGCTCCTAGGCAGGTAAAAGAAGTTAGACTGATGCTGTTAACGCTTTAGTGCAAGATGATGTAATTGGTGGCTGTTGTGATTTTTGGGCAGAGTTCTATGGTCTTCTATGAGAATTCTGGATTAAAAAATTTGTATGACATAGTACGATATTGTCAGGTAGGGCTCCTCAACTCTTCATTTTGATGTTTTCTGTACCTTTTTGACTTTGGTAGGATATAACGTTGGCTGTTGAAATATTTTTTCATATTAGAGGCTTTGTTCTCTCTATAGATATTATTCTGATTGCGTGAGAATGCATATGAACTTTTATTTATCTTATTTGTTTGCTATTAACCCATTAGTAAGAGATTTCACTCAAAGGATATAACAACACCTTGTTCCTGCTTGAAATATTATCAGTAGTTTCTTCTCCCACAACCAGCTTAGAAACTGGTTAAGCCTGTATATCCAAATTGAGAATCATAATATTATCAACTATTAATTTGCGCTGTAGAAGTGTCCAAATAGACAGAAGATCTTGCTTGAATGAAAGGGCAAAAGTAATCTAATTTCTGAATAATATTTGAAGGTCACCTTAACAACAACATACCCAATGAAATCCCACAAGTGGGGTCTGGGGAGGGTAGAGTGTACACAGGCCTTACCACGACCGCGTGGAAGTAGAGAAGCTGTTTCCGGAAGACCCTCTACTCAGTACAACAATCAGAGTAAGTATGAAAAGGAAAAATGAGAGAGCAGAAAATATAGCAACTACCAGGGAAACAGTAACAGCAACAAAATAATGCAATAATTGAAACATCATAAAAATAGATGGTAGAAAGCAAAAGCAAGACACTATAAGAAAAAGCTACTACTACGACAAACATCAGTAAGCCTAAACCCTTCGGGAAGCAAGAGAACACTCCACCACCTGTTGACCTTCTATCCTAATTTGTGACCTCCCCACCCTCATATCTAAGGTCATGTCCTCACTCCTCAGTAAGATGGACCTGAGGTCACCTTACCATATCATCTAATTAAACCCTCATCGTGTCCGCATCGACGATGACAGATCAGATGATAAACATCTTGCATGCCTTCTCTTGTACTCCTTTAGTTTCTGTAGTGTTTACTCCTAGAATAATACTTGAAGAATTTGAAAGTAAAATTTCGTGCAACAAAACTTAATACCTATTTTCTGTTTGAGAAAGACTTCTAGACACAATCCTATATCATTCTTGCTCATTTCATGTGAAAAGTTCCATCATAATAGAACTACCCGATTATTCAGTTCTTTTAATCTAGGGAACTTTTGTGACTTGTGAGCACCCAAGGCTAATATGACATCCATAAATACTTCCTAAATCACATGGTGCTTTTTGCGCATTTAATAATTACATCAACTATATCCAGTCAAACAATATTTTGAAAGAGGAAATGCCACTTGCTACTTTCAGCTGTTCTTTTAGCTTAATTCTTTTGTCATCGTGTGAAAAATACCATACTGATCATACTGAGAATTCTGCCCTTCTCAAGAGGATATAAGCTTGTTTAGTGGATGCAGTCTCTTCCTTTTGTGCTGCTACTATGCATGGGTGGACCTCCTTTGTACCAATTATTGATTGATCTCCTACAATCATTAACCAATACAAAACTTGGTGTCAAATTTAGAATATGAAAAAAAAAAAACATATGGGTAATATTGGCATTTGAAGCATAAAGAAAGCCCTTCTGAGAAGGTTAAAAGGTTATAGTTAGTCAATTTAGTTTGTTTATTCAATACACTCAAACTGAGAACAACAAATATTAAAATTTGACGAACAATTTCCATTCCAAGTGACTCTAAGTACAATACAGGATAAGCACAAACTTGGTTAATGAATGAGAAGATTTTCGTGCCAGTTTTCTAGCTCTTACTATAAACTTGCATACTATATTTATGTGAGATGCTCTTAGAGAATCTGACTCCTGAATACATCTTTTTTTAGCTGTAATCGAATAGTTGAAAACTTGAAATACAGTTGCCGACTAGTTAGATTGGGAATGCAAGAGAGCTTGCTGAGATGTTATGCTGGTTATCCATACCTGTCAAATTAGGCTTGATGTTTCTTGATTGCTTAATCTTTGGTTGTACAGAGATTATTTAACCAGTAGTGTCAGTGGTATACGTTATAACAAGTATATCAGTTTTGTCGTTTTGTTAATTAAGAATCAGTTCCCCAAGTTATGGGGAACTCAATTTCTACTAGAGCTCATATGTAAACAGTAATTGTTAACAATCAGCTGGAGTAATAAATATCTTTTGTTGCAGTCTAAAAGAGAGTGCCGTCGAAGTGCTTTCTTCCGACACTTTGCTGAGCCTTTACAAGAATGCAACGGTATGGTTAACTTCTTGAGTTGGATACTGATATTAACTTCTCAATAGCCAGAAGAGCTCCACAACTTCACTTGACCTTCATCTTGCTCAGGAATGTGTGATAACTGTGCCTTTTCAAATGAGGTGGAAGAGCTGGATGTCTCGAGTATGTTGTTTTGACTTTTGTACTTGTACCAATCTTCTATTATGTCTACGAGTTGTCTAAAAGCATGGGTTTACCTAGTTAGTCTGTCTTTTGCAGTCTTTGCTAGTTATGTTAGTTTTTGTTTCAAACCATTTTCTTGGATTTAGTATGATCCTTTTGATCTGATAGTAAATTGCTGATATATATGAGCTGTAACAGATGTTCTCCTACTTCAGTCTCCAACATAATTAATGATTATCCTAGTAGTGAAATGTAATAGTTGCAATCTGATTGGTGAGCTAGGTGAGTTTTCACATATTGTTGCTTGCTCATTATGTTGTCAGTTTACCGTTACATCATTTTCCTTTTTCCTTCTCTGTTTTTTCCTTGGGGGGTGGCGAGAGGGGCCAGGGGAAGAAAAGTGCTGGAGAAAAGGGAAATTCAATTAATTATTTTCTCAATGTAACAGCATCTTGCATCACGCTTATTTAAACATGAAGCTATGAATATCTATTAGTTTGATTTTATTGTATTTCATTGTCAATGCTTCACCTATTATGTTCCTGTCACACAATCTGATGTTCCTCAAGTGTACTAAAATATGAAGTAGCTACTCTCGATAAGAATTATCAACAGAAAGAGAGAAAACACTTGTTTGAAAGCATGGAAGAAAAGAAAGGGAAAATGGCAGTGTTCTCTTTTTCTTGTTTGATTTACAAATATAAAGAGGAAAGGTATAGTGTAGAAGAAAGTAATTTTCTTTTTGATCCACTTAGTCAGTTGAATGAGAAGAAAGATGGGTTCAAGTTTTCCTACTGTTCCATTTCCTTTCCAATCTAATCAGAGAAAAATGAATAATATTTCCTCCATTTCAATTTATTTGTCTTACTTTATTTTCTTAGTCCGTTTCAAGAAGAATTCCTCTTTCCTTTTTTGGCAACTCTTTAATTCCAACTTTCCACATGGTATGTTTAAGACCACAAGATTAAAGGAAATTTTGGTACATTCTATATATCTTTAGTTTAAAACCTCAAGATTCAAAAGTCTTCTTTACTTTCTTAAACTTTGTGTCAAGTCAAAACCAGGCAAACAAATTGGAACGGGAGAGCGGAGGGTATACAATTGCAGATCTGTAGTACACAAGATTACGTAGAAACTACCATTGATCATAGAGGAGTTATGGCATCTGAATGTTTTACGGAAAAGCAGCTTTACTGAGTAATATACAAGCTCACGAAATGTGAATTTTTACTTTAAGATATATGTATTTTACTTGGCTTTTGCTTGTCATTTTTGTAGACCCTTACCTGGACCAATATAATATTAGGCAAAATTTTTAGCTAAGGAAGCTTTTTCTTTTTTCTGCAAAGGAGCCTCTGGCAGAAATGCAAGGTAAGGCTGCGTACAATAGACCCTTGTGGTCGGGCCCTTCCCCGGACCCTGCGCATAGCGGGAGCTTAAGTGCACCGGGCTGCCCTTTAGTTACGTTGGCTTCTTATCTAAGTCTGAATTATGTAGTGGATATACAAGGACGACACTTTTGTAGTAGAATTTTAAAGAGTGCTACAGCTCAGTCCGAACAAATTAAGATGAACTGTATTTTTTTTGGTTTCATTTTTGGTGTAGACAAAGCTTTTTAGAAGATAGAGCACCTCCGCTTGACATCATAGACTCTTTGTAAGATAGAGTCATAGAACAAGGACACCTTTTTTTTACTTGTAAATGTGGCTTCAGCACATCCTATGTGCTAGTATTAATGTATGTACCTTTCTCCGGAAAAAAAAACAAGGATGACACTGCATCATTCTCTTTATTCCTCCTTTTTTCTCTTGAAATGGAAAGACAAAGGTCTTACTAATTCAAGGGACGGGGAGTTTTTTTACTTTTTTGGGGGGGAGGGGGTGGTTGAGGGGGGGCACTATATGATAGGAGAAAGAGAAGAGCATGCTTGTGGGTCACTGGGCTAGTGGAGAACCCCTAGCAAGGAGGACGACTGCCCATATTCACATTCACATTGGAAGTCAACGTCCTCAAAATCTTAGTTTTGATTGAGAAATATTAATTTACGTAACAATTCCAGTAAGATGGATCTATTGGCATATAGATGATATATACTAGTGTTAGCAATGAATTCCCACATTGATTAAGGGAACCTAAAGTGGTTTATAAAGATTTTGGGCTACTTCACTCCTTGTCTTACGTGGTTGGATGCTCAGATTTTGGTATGGTATCAGAGCTAAACATTGATAAGCCAGTTTATTGTCTAGTACCATTTAGTTCTATCTTTCTAATAGGGCTCATTCTTGTTATTCTCTTCTCAACTCGTTCTTATTATTTTGGATTTCCCTATCCCAAACATTCAAGTTTATTGACTCATCCTAATGTTGCTCGAACTCTCCAAAAATGCAGTTGCACCCCTGTCGGATCCTCCAAAATGCACTACTTTTGGAGGATCCAGCACAAACCCAGCGGCATTTTTGAAGACCCCAAGCAGCATTGGATTCATCCCGTCTACCACTTTGTAAATTTCTCTCTTGATTCCTAGCTCATTGAGTCATCTTTTCCAAGCTTACTCCTATTCTTGAGTTACTGCGGCCTCATCTCCTTTAAAGTGATTTCATGTTTGAACCAAAAAGTTAGGTTGCTTGTGGGAGAGTGTAAGATATAAAGTCACCCGATGATTAAGGGCATCCTTTATCAAAAAATTAAGGAACGATTTATAAAGATCTACTCCACTAATTGTCTTAGGGTTGCTTTGGATGCTCAAATTCTTTGACAACTAGTTGCAGTGTGAGAAATCATGGTATTAGATTTCCAAGCTCCATTTCTCTCTCCCCCCCCCCCCTTTTCGGCACAATTATTGTTGTTATGATTGCTATGTACCACAATTAAAAAGATATCATCCTTTTCAAATTCGTCATATTTACAATGAGATCTTTCAAACACAATCTTGTTAACCTTGGGAAGTACCTTTCTCCTTACGCTTTATTTGTGTGCAGGTCATGCAAAACTCATTGTATCTATGCTGAAAGATATACAAGAGAATGATCAGAGGGTCACAATGTTGCAACTGGTGGAAAAACTAAAGGCTAAGCAGAAGAACCTAGGTAAGTTTCACTCTATCATGGTATTGCAAAAAATATTCATTTCCTAGAGAAAAAGAAGTACAAAACAGAGTCTCGACTCTTAAGCAAAAGCAGTCTCATATAGGAGGAAAATATGGCTACTAAAAGTAACTTTTACATGGATATAGCTTCTAACTCTTGTCCCCAAAGTTGGATTGTGTTCTTCCCCTATTAGCAGGAATGTGTTCCCCCTTCATTCATCGTCTTGGGCAATTCTTATATTGAGAGCTTAATGTCAGTCTAACTGAGCAGATTCTTTTCAAATTCACTATTCATTATCACTCTACTACTATTTTCTTTTAAATTCTCTTATTAGCAGGAATGTGTTCCCCCTTCATTCATCGTCTTGGGCAATTCTTATATTGAGAGCTTAATGTCAGTCTAACTGAGCAGATTCTTTTCAAATTCACTATTCATTATCACTCTACTACTATTTGCTTTTAAATTCTCTTATTTTGCTTGCAATTTTGGGGATAATGGACACAAAACAGATAATGTATTCTTCTTGGTATTTACCCAGGTCCCGATCTGAAAAAAGATGAATTGGAGCAACTTGTCATCAAGCTTATTTTGGATCATGTTCTTGTATGGACTCTTTTCAAATACTAACATATTAGAATAGGAATTTGACCGTCCAGCAACAAGTGTAAAATGTGATTCCCTAGAACATATGCTAGCTTATCGAGGATGGAAAACGCGTAGGGTGAAATTCAATATTGTCAATATTGTTTTTATCAAAACGAGTTGGGGTCGTAACTTGCATACAAATATGTGATATAATCTGTTATGCATCACGAAGTTTGAGTTTGATGATTCCTGTTTTATTTACTAACATTGTGCAAGGACTACTTGTTATTTAAATCCCAAGGTGGTTGTTTCATAGCTTGCTGTATTCATGCCCATAATCTGCAGCTTTTTAATCTTTAATTTTCTTGTCAGAAAAGTTTGTAGCCAAGAACAGAAAATGGGACAATACTTGGGAATCTGACTTCCTATCTTTTCTTTTCCAATTCCGGTTTTCTATGTTAAGGGCTTACTTTGAATGCAAAGTGTTATCAAGCATGGCAACCACTATTAGAATTTTTAAAAATCTAATGTTATAATTTAGGAAGAAATAAGAGTAATATAAGCTTCTCCAATCACTATCCTTTTCTTTTCTTTTCTTTTTCTGTGTTCCTTTGCACCCAAAATTTGCTTATTTTAGAAAACTGTGATCTTGAGAGGAAGTACCCCTATATTCTTTCTGCAAATACATTTGGCAACTGGATGGAAGTCCAGTGAAGAGTACCTTTCATGTGGCATTTGCTTTTTGTTTTTTTAGGGGTTGGTCTTTGCAATTTTACAATTTTTCTCTGTCCAATTTTCTTCTCTGTGCTCATTCCATCTGTATCCAATTTTTTTCTGTGGCTATTTTATTGACAATGTCAATCACTGGTACGTACATATTTTCTAGTTGATGACATTGTCTTATCAGTCTTTGCTCTTTGTTGCTTTGTTTTCTATCTATCAAAAGTTATTTTCTTCGGTATTCCCTTTTTCTATTTTCTTATGGTTTTATTCGTACTTATATATTTAATACTGAGAATAGAAGCTTGATATTTAAATGGAGAAGGGTAAAGGGGAGGTCCATCCAAACTATGTGCTTAACGGGACCTCGGGTATTTCTCAGTTGTCACAAAAAAAATACGGAGAAAAATAAATTCTAAAAGGAGTTCACTTTCATGCCTTGAGAAATACAACTTGCTTCACGGCTAGGAAACCAAAAATGCATTCACTTTCGCATTCTAAACATTACTATTAGTGCTTCTGTGTTGCATGTGTACTCATTAATTGACATAAATGCAGTCTCTGTCCAGAGAAAGCTAAGGAATTACTCAAATTAGATAACCAACAATATTTCTGATGTTATTATATATATTTTGTGCGGTTTAGTGGTATCTATTTAGCTGCCACCTCAAAAGGCTCCATTTTTTCCGAGTACAAAATTAAATTTGAGGTAAACAAATTTTCAAGTATTTAGGTGTGATCCAAGTTTTGGGCAAGGTGTTGTAGAATCTAGGTTCAGGATTTCTTTTCTGTTTATTATAGATTAAAGGGAAAGCAGAATTTGTTAAATGACCAGAAGTACAAACTACAAAGCATCTAAAAAAATAAAATTTTCCTTTTCCCTCAAAAAAAATTTCCCTTTTCTCCTGTACAGCAGAAACAAGACAGCCAATAATGGATATGAAAACTGTTTCCACGTTTATCTCCTTTCCTTTTTTCTAAGCTTTGTCTTTGTGCCTTTTCCTCCCTGCAGAAAGAAGAATTTCAGCATACTGCCTATGCGACAAATGCTTATGTCACAGTAGGACCTCTGGCGAAGCAAGTATTGCAAGGTAAGTACCCTTCTCTTTTCAGATACGCAAAAAATTGTATTGGACAGTGTAGAGAAGAAAGAGAAAAGAGTTTTTGGGAATATTTCAGCCTTGATTATTCCTTTCTGTTATTAGCATGAGAAAAGAATGAAGAAACCCTCTACTTGATGTTCTCTTATTACTTAAAAGGATTGTCTTAGTTGTGAAAATTATGAAAAATTTTATTGATTTTCTGCCAGTAAACTTAGTATTGGATAATTCTTCATTCTTTGCTTTTGCAATTGGACAATTCCATTGTTCTCGAGATGAGCAAAGTGCGAATCTGAGTTTTTTGTGGTTCGGTCTGTCTCAAGTTTTTTAGCAAAGTAGTGTCAAAAACGTTTTCTCACAAAGTTTTTGCACCATTTAGTACTCAAGCTGAGTTTGAGCTTGGCTTGAAAGAATGCTATAAGTCAAGCCCAGGCACAAAAAATGGCTAAGCCAGCTATATATCATCTCTGTTGCATACAAAATAAAAAAACGAAAAGGCTTCAAGTCATCACAGAGTCCTATAGTTATCTAACTTTTTTTTCTGCTTAACCTTTAGGTAATAAGATTATTAAGGTTGAGATGTCAACTAGACAGTCAAGGACCTCAAGCAGTATGAAGTCATCCAAACGAGAAAGATCATCAGGATTGGATGATAAGCTTGATGAGCTGCGAAAGGAACTGGCATCCATCCATGGGGGAATATTCCCTCATTCTGTATTATCTACACAACAAATCAGTACGTTGAGTGCACAGAAACCAAAATCAATTGAAGAGGTGTATTCCCACTGCTTTGCTTACAGAGTTGATGTTTTAATTTCGAACTTTTGGTTTTTCATTGCTTGTTATCTGTTTATAGTTTACTAAAATCTTCAGAAAAGAGGAATTTGAACTTGTTTTACCTCCAATAGTCTGGTATTTCTTTCCATCCATGTCAAAGTAATATTTTTTGATGAAGGCATCCATGTCGAAGTAATATCTACTTTGCTAAGGAAAATTTAGTGACTGGTACTGTTATCCACTAAAATTATGGTCCCCGCTTTTACTTAAAACAACAACAATAATACCCAGTGTAATCCCACAAGTGAGATCTGGGGAGGGTAGGATATAGGCAGACCTTACCTTCGTGGGGTATGGAGGCTGGAATCTGCTTTTACTTCTCTCATGAAATGTTTTCTTTTATCTTATTCTAGAAAAATCAAGAAAGTGACCAATGGCCGCTTCCACAATTTTCCTCAAAATTCACATTTCTAACTCTTACTGTAGTAATACTGCCAAATCAAGTAGACATTCATTGAGACAGATTAGTAATATAAAAAGTGAGTCCCAAGCTGAGCATCTGGTGATAAGATGGAGTGTCAAATAGGAAAGTTCTTACTCTTTGGAGAAATGGACAGTTTTTGAGTATGGCCAAAGAAGGGAAGTAGGACAGGTAGGTCGACAGAGCGTTCAGATTTTTCAATGGTATAAGCTAAGGTCTCAGGACTTTGCAGAGTAATTGAACTCCCTGCATGCTTCGTGTGCATGCGACACAGTTATTCAAGCGCATGCTCATTTATGACCTGTTAAGTAGGTGAGATGTAGAGATGCAATGTTTCTTTGGTTATGAAAATGTCAACATCCTTCTAGTTAAGAGCTGAGACTGCTATAGTTTACACTATCGTATTGATAGCACAGCCTTACAGCTTCTCATGTGATGCAATCATCTGAATGCTACTGTATGTTTTATGCAGTTGGAGAAGATAATTGGCAAATTGAAGACTGAAAAATACGGAAGCAGAATTCTTGAAGAGATTGCTAGTTATGAGTCTGACCCCCAAAAAGCTGCAGATGGAAACAAAGAGACCAAAGGCAATGCTGTTAAGAAGTTGAAAACCAAGAAAGCTCTAGTAGTCCTTGAAAGTAGTGAAGATGAAACATGAAAATATATAACGCATTAGGAAGGCTATTAGAATTTTTTTATTTTTTTTTTGAGAAATATGATCATGGTATTTATTGTTATTTTTGTTGGAGCACATTGGATATGTTATTGATCATAGTACTTGTGCGTAATATAGGTATCTGGTGAATGGTGAATGAAATTTTTGCCGGAATTCACACCAAATGACCTTGAAAATGGTTGGTTTTGAACTTTTGCCTTTGGCTTGTTGGATAGATAAACCTTCAAGGTCAAAATTTAAATTTTGTTAAATTTAACATTTTGCCCCTGAAGCAAGGGAGATTAGAAGTTTAAGATCATTACTTTCATTCTTGTAAATAAACCTTCAAACATAGGGAAATAAGGTGTTCTTTACTAATCAATTCTACATAAAAAAATCAATTCGTTTTGACCAAACAACCTAGACTAGTTTGCACATATTAGGTTATGAGTCAATTCACCGATTCAACTCATTGTGTCCTTTTAGGCATAAAAGCACATATTAGGCATCTCAATCATTCACTAATCACTCGATTACTTGTTGACTCTGGTCATATTTGATAACTCTAGTTATCAAGATTTAAGTAGCATTTTTATAAGAGACATTCAAGGTTAAAATAAGATAAATCTTTTATAAATTCATATCATCTAACAATCTTAATTTTTTATCACCCGGTAAACTGTCAAAATAATTTCATACATTTGAAATAGTTCAAGTAATTTAAAAAGAAAAAAGTTTTTACATGGACTGCCCCAAGTGATTGAGGACCAATGGTCCTGTGGCAGGCTATGCATTAGAACCCTAGACATTACTAATGTATAGAAATTCATGGTATTAGTAATACATACTTCAATACAGAATAGAGTGTATTAGTAATGCAAGCATAAGGTATACATAGGATGAAAAGGGGTATCAAATGACGACGACAACAACATTTTCGGTGAAATTCCACAACAACAACATAAACAGTGAAATCCCACTAAGTGGGTGTGAAGAGGGTAAAGTGTACGTAAACTTTACCACTATCTCAAAGAGATAGAGAAGCTATTTTCAAAAGATCTTCGGCTCAAGTGCATCAAATCCAAGTAAAAGAAGAAGAAAACGATGAAAGGATACTAGATAAAGTACTAATAATACACAAAATTAATGCATACATTATTTTCTTCAATACACTCGCCAAACAATCCCTTGTGTGAGAAAGATCATTTGAATGGTGTGAATTTGTATGGAATTTATGTGCTCTTACCATTAGTGTCGGGGTGAAGTAATGGGAGTAATGTCGTTCTTTGAGTAGTGTTTTTTTTCAAGGGGACAGAATCAATTGTTATGGTGATAATTGATTTAGCGCATTAGAATAACTAAGAAAAATAAAATTTGCACAATTTTGAAAATTAAAGGGCAAATTTGATCAACGCCAAATATGACTGCTTTTTGTGGCAAAAAAGTTTCATATGTTAGGAATTCTTTCGTCGTTAGTGAATAAGCGCATATTTGGACCAATCTTATAAAAACGTGAGTGTATTTTATCCCAATTATTATCGTAAGGTGAATTTAGATCATTTCACAAAGTTTAAAAGTAAATTTAAATATTTTTTTTAACATTCAAATTTGACTCTGTGTTGTTGAAAGTTGCTCTTATTTTGTCTTCTCTTATACTTTTGATTCTGACATTATCGTTAACAAATACTCTTAAATTATGAAATTCCAACATGAAATGAATGAATTTAGGCGTCCAAATTTTTTTAAGAAGAAAATTCTAGTTTAATATTTTAAAATTAAAACTTTGATTCAAAAACTATATATAAAAAAATAAGAAAACACCTAATAGATCAATTGTGAAACTATTTATCTAAATTGGACCTAATCCAAATTATTTATCTTAATAGACTCATGATGCAAAATATTTATCCTTTTACCCATTTTTTTCTTTTTAATTTCGCGCATAATATATGATGCTGACGTTAATATATTCTCTTTGATAAATAATTTTCTTTTAGAGATATAACAATAATTATGCCAAAAAAAAGTGCTATACATTTTTCTCATATTGAAAAAATATATTTTAATATATATTAATCAAAATTTGTAGAGTACCAGTCTGGGCCCTGAGATCAGATTAGTAGTTTTGCGTGTAAGATGGAGAAGCCGGCGAAGCCAAAAGGCCGACTGTGTACTCTCTGTAATGAAAAACGCGCCGCCTTGAAACGCCCTAAAACCCTTGAACAAGTACTCTCACGCTCCCTCAATTTTACTGTGTTTTTTTTTTTTTGAAAGTGCTAAAGTTTTGTTCTTTATCTGAAAAGATATGCAGGGAGTGCTTTTATATAGTGTTTGAAGATGAGATTCATAGGGTTATTGTGGATAATCAGCTTTTCAAGCCTGGGGAACGCATAGCTATTGGAGCTTCGGGTGGAAAAGGTTTGTAAGCAATTATTTGAAAGAATTTGTGCGTCTGTAGACGATATGTGAACCCGTTCTAATGTTTTATGACTACTAATGAACTTAGCACAACAATAAATGTTATCCAAGTCTGCAATAAGTAAAGCCTGAAAGACTAAATAATAACATAAAAAATATTGGAAAGCTAAAATCTACTAACAAGTTATGAGCCTCTAAAGACTGAAATATGAATACAAAACCTTCGAGGCGTTTCCTCGGGAATAATATAGCATCTAAAATAAATGGAAATCTGGAAGAGTTTGATGATGCTGAAAAGAATCAGTGGAGCTTGTCACTGAATCTATGAATTTCTGCTTCTAGCCATACGCTCTGTTTCCTGCTTTCTCAATACTTGCCACACGACATGGCAGGCCCAAACGTGCTAAGTAGCTTTGAAGGATTTTTGGTAAGTCTCGTTGTCAATTTCCCTAAGCAGAGGACAAGACTAGTCTGGGCTATATATTTATTATCATAATGAAATGCAAGAAGTGAAACAAGTAATTCAAATATAATACTGCAAACATGTTAGCTGATATTGGATCTGAAAACTTAGTTTGGAACTGATAATTGAAATTGAAGCTGAAAATTGAGTCTGAAAGTGATAACTGAAATTAAAGTTATTTTTTAAAAAAGGAATAACTTTTTGAAAAGATTTACACATGGTGACCCTGCGTACGTGAGCATCTAGGAAACTCACAGTACTGCTAAATTTGTTGTGGGGCTCTGATTTTGCTCACTCAATCTCAACCCGTATGAGGACCCATCAAGTAGCTCCATCAAACTCGGTCTATGTGAGTGCGTTAATGGCGTCTCTGATTATGCTCCCTCATGCTCAATCCACATATGGGGTCATCAGGTAGCTCAATCAAGCTGCACCCATCTGAGTGTGTTAGCACCTGCAAGCATGGGATAGCTAACTCTGGCCACCATCTGTCATACTCGGGAAGGTTGACTACTTCTCCCTCTATGAACGTGATCACATTAATCTGAATCTAACCGAAAGTGTGAGCAATACAAACAATTGCACAGAAGCAGATAACTTCATATAAGCAAGTAACTAGAACACCTCATGAAATTAAATCACATCACAATCATTGTCTGTCATACTGAGTAATGAGCAAACATATGCACATAAATAGGTTCATCAGATAACTATGATTTTTTTGTGCTTAAATTGTTAGCCTTACACGTGCAATACATAAGTAATATGTATTGCACGTGTAAGGAAAACAATTTAAGCACAAAAAATCATATGGTCGCTAGAATAAACATATAGTCTTGGATTATACATGTAGGCATCCCATCAAACACTTAATATGCACATCCTAATCTAACCCTTGACTTAGGAAAGAAACCTCAAGTCCTGAACTTACCTCGAATTAACTGTCCAAGTTTTTCCTCAAGTTCTCAACAACCTCGCATAGAAAACTCTTCAAAATCTGCAATTTAAGTGGTTAAAACCAGTAACCCAAACTATTCATTCAACCCCATCAAAGTCTCATTTAGCCATTTAGAGCTTATAGTTAATTCCGCTATCAACTCCATCAGTTCTTGTATTCTATAGGCGTGATACGATCAAAAGATCTTAACTTTAATGCTAAGGAGTAGAAGAATTTACCTTTATCATAGTTCTCACAGAACCCTAGATTTTTCGCACTCGGGTTCTTGAAGATGTTTCTTGGAATCTAGTGATTAGCCAGGTGATGTGTTATTAGGAGCATGATTAAGTGTTAAAAATCTATGTAGATAGTTGTGTTACTCACCTTTTGAGTATCTTGAAGTGCCTCCAAAAGCTCTTAACCAAGTTTGAAAGTAGAGTATTTTTCTCTCCCTGCAATCCTTCTTTATAACATTTGCTGGGTAAACTTTTCTCCTGCCATGGAGCTGCCATGGGGCCTAATTGCACTGCTTTACCAACTCGTACTTGGGACCATTTTTGCTTCTCTCGTCCATTGGGAAACTTATTTCATCCAACTCCCTTCCAATTTGAATCCTAGTCATGAACAAGTATTCCAATGGTCCTGTTACTCATGTGTGGGACCGCACGTACTTCGAGGTTAACTCTGTTACTCTCTTAAGCTTGTTTTTAGCCCGAGTTACTATCCCTTACCACTAATAAACATTGATTTGTACCGTATATTGCAAACCCCATTAAGCTTGTCAAAAGTTAGTATGTCTTCACCCTGGCTACTGTACTTCTGCTGTAGAGCTTTTCGATGAACTGGAATTGAGTTTGCACAGAATGTTTCTGAAATGTGATAAATGCTGTTTCATTTTGAGCATTTCTTCTTCTTCTGTGATGGAATTAATCTCAGCTGTGATGGTAATCGGGTTTGTTTGCAGATTCAACAGTGCTTGCATATGTAATTTCAGAGTTGAACCGTAGACACAACTATGGATTGGATCTCTTCTTACTATCAGTGGATGAAGGCATAACTGGTTACAGGGATGACTCTCTTGAGACAGTCAAAAGAAATGAAATACAGGCAGGATTAAAAATCTTGTTAAACTGTCAGTTTGAATCCTAGGTCTCGTTAAATAACTGCTGACTCTGTGATCTCTCCTATGTTTCATCTTTATCTTTGACTTTTGTTGCTAACTTGTGAGAGAAAAAATGCACGAAGGCCAGCTTATGTCACTTGTTTCAATATAGTCTGTGTATGTCTTGGGACATTAGCTTGTTTTAGCCCTCTTGTGCTAGATGCTACAATGCTTTGATGGAGAAGAGGAATGGAACCTTGTCTTTTGTAAACCATAGTGCCTAATCTAGTCCAAACGAACTTCAAATATGAATATTGCAGTTGAATCATCAACCCATCTTGTCTTAGCCTACTTTATTAGAAAATATCATCTGTAAAGGTGTTTGGAATACAACTATATTTCCTATATTATTGTCAAACAGCAGAAAAATCCCAAAGTTTTACCTCTCTTCCTTTACCAGCATCTCAGTTTGAACCATCTCATCCAATGCAGCAAGGGCAAGAATGGTGTCTTGTGTGGTCACAGACAAGACAATGCAAAAATGGATGATCGTTACTCTTTTCTACCTCTAGATTCAGTGATGTTCAATAGGAACTTGCTATTTGCAAATGTTCTCTGGCTTATGGAATTATATGTTTTATGATCACAACTAAATTTGAACTCCATAACTTGTCAAGATATTCATAATCCGTTTCTTTACTAGAATTGCAGGAAATTCATATATTCACATTGGCTGGTGTACAAATTTTTTGAGTGCTTCTATTTTCATATCCCTTTCCAGGGCATAGCAGTTAGCAGTTACTGAGTCAAAATTGAAAACATCATCCCTCTGATGTTTTCTTCTCTCTTTTTTTCCCTCTAAATGACATTGAGGATACCAAATAGTTGGTATTATGGCTTAGTCATGTTTGGTAAGCTTGCATTAAGTCCAAAGTTTGCAAGGAGTTTTTCTAAATCTTGTTATAGATTTGTATGTCGGTAGAAATGGAAGAACTTCTCTATGGAATTGCCTTTTCAGAGTTACTCGGTACCTGTGCTGGTGGGAGGTAGCCAGTACCTCATGGAATTAGTTGAGATGCAAGCGAGCCGACCCATACACCACAATTATATTAAAAAATTGTAATTCATATAGTCAACCACTACTAACTTAGGATTAGGGCATAGTTGTTGTTTGTTCTAAATTGAGGAGCTCTCATCTTCCACCAATATCTTTTGGTTCTTTGATTATAGCTTTTTTCTCCTCTCATGATCGCTTTCTTCTGTTATAATTTTCAGTAGTTACTTAAGTGTCACTTTAGTATCTGTAGTTGTCATTTTCCAAGTGTTACAGTGGCTTTGCAGCATCTATAGTTTCTACACTAGATGAGTTTGATTTTTTAACTTGCAATTTTTTAACTTCTATGTCTTCTCAATTTATTACAACCATGTCGCTGCTATCTTCTCTTCCTGCAGTATGGACTTCCTTTAAAAGTAGTTTCCTACAGTGAGTTGTATGGGTGGACAATGGATGAAATAGTGAAATTGATAGGCTTGAAGAACAACTGCACATTTTGTGGTGTTTTTCGTCGGCAGGTAATTCGACACACTTGCCTTTGGGTTTGAGGATTATATTTTGCATAAAACTCTCCAACATCTGGCACACAATTTGCACCTTCCCAGCAAATCTCTATGTAATATATGTTGTTGCACAAAAGTTGTACGCAAGAGTACAAAACAGCTTTTGAAATATTTTGGAACTCTACTCTTTGGCTGACATAATTTTTTGTTTCTCCTATGAGAATGACCAAGCTTAGTCCAGTCTTTTGAAGTGTCTTTCCTTGCATTCTTCTTGTTGTAAATATGTTTGGAATGCTTTCTTTTCCACTAGCAGTTGCAGTTTCATGATACTTCTTTGAAAGTGGTAATATAGATATCATATTGATTAGTTTTTGTCTTGTAAGGCCCTTGATCGAGGTGCTGCATTGCTAAAGGTAGACAAGCTTGTTACCGGACATAATGCAGATGATATCGCTGAAACAGTCCTTTTAAATATTTTGCGAGGTGATATTGCAAGGTAAAAATAATTGTAAGATAGTTCTCTTGTATGATTCTCTTCCTTCTTTTCTTCCCAAAATTATTGACAGGTTTCATACCGCTAACAAACCAGGTTGAGTAGATGCACATCGATAATTACCGGAGAAGATGGGCCAATACCGAGATGCAAGCCCTTCAAATACACATATGAGAAGGAAATTGTCATATATCCTTTTCTTTGATAGTATTTTATTGGGCTACCCCGTACTATATTCCCCAAGGGGCTGCATCTTCCTTCGTAATATCATAGCTTTCTGATTGTGATCACTTATGACTGTGCCGCCTTAACTTGCTGTTACGTATGCATATTTTAAAAAGCTGGACTACTTCTCTACAGAATGTAAGCATCTTTTCCTTCCTTCAACTTTCAGTTCTAATACTAGGACTAGGATTTCTGGTCTTCTTTATTTGCTGTTAGTATTTACGTTCTCTTTGCTGAAAGCACTTTAATGTGTGTAGTTTTCATGTCTGTCCACGTCAATCTCTCCTTCTCTTTCCTCCCAGTACAATGGAAAGATGCCCAGGTGCTGTATAAGAGGTGGGGTATGAGATAATATGAACGTGTTAAAATTGCTACATCTTAGAATAGTTCAATGTTTAAGATTTTCATTCGGTATCTGAAAGGAAATAATATTTCAATTCAATGTAGAAGGCTGGGTACAGAAATTATCTAGAATACAGGAACAAGAACCTTAAATCCGTTTCTGGTTGTATACATCAGAAAATAGATAAAGGATAAAAGAGAAACTAAATTGTCGGTATCATGCTCCATCTTGACCTATGTATTGTACTTTTCAAGAGAATAATCCCCAAAAGCAAAGGTTTCTTGCTGACTTATGGCTAAACATCTGCTCATTCTATATGCTTTTGTTGAACATAATGATAGTCACATAACATATACTATCTACATTGTAAAAAGACACTTCAAAAATATGTTTTGTTTAGAATATGTGTAATAGCAGTATTTGAACTACTCGAGTACTCCTTCCATCCTACTCTGATTGACCTAGTTCTTAGCTTAGTCCATAGCAAAAAGTCGACCTCTTTCTTAACCATTATAAACATTTTTTCCCTAAGATCCAACAATATAGACCTATACAAACTTGTATTGTTCCGTAATTGACATGATATTTTTGACCAATAGTTCCACTTATATGAGCTATTATTTTAAGCTCTTCTTTTCAATATCAGTATAATAATATATCCACACTATTTTACTCTTTAAGTTTTGCAAGTGTTAACCTAATCAATAGGAATGGGACAGAGAAAGTAGTAATTTGGATGTTTTTTAATCTGCAACTGCCTCCATTATGTATCGTTTTTGCACTTAAACAACAGCACATGATCATCTATATCAGTAATCATTTTTTTGTACGACTTTTTCTCAAAAAAATAGTTTGTTTGTATGACAAACATATAATGTCTATATTATATTTGAAATTTTTACCAATGCCAGGCCTTTCCCATCTATCTATTAGGGTTTTACTTTTCATTCCCGGTTATGGGACATTTCTTTTTCATAGATATTCGGAAGGTCTGAGCACTCAATGTCCTTGGCTTCCTCTGCACTGCACATGTCAAACAGATCTTCAATATAATTGTCTGGAGCGAGTGGCAGAGCAAGTGCTTGATTCCTTTTTGTGTTGATACCATGATCTAACACTGAAATTGTCTCGCTAATTTGTTTTGGCTTTATGTCATATCCTTGTGCTTCATCCTAAAAAGTTAGCTGTATGAAAATGCAGGTATATATTCCCCTAATGCTTACCGTGGTTTTGCTCGTGAGTTCATTAAAGATTTAGAAAGGATGAGGTAGTTCCCAGTTTAAATTATTCCAAAAAAGAAAAAAATTCAGACGATTATGTTGTGTAACTATAAGTAGTCTTCGCAAATTGCTTTTTTTATTGACAAATAACTAATTTATCATGGTGGCAGACCAAGAGCCATTCTCGACATTATCAAATCAGGTGAAGACTTTCGGATCTCCACCTCTACAAAAATGCCAGAACAGGGAATTTGTGAAAGATGTGGTTATATATCCAGCCAGGTAAAGATGATTCTTCTACTGCCTTGCATTTTGCAATACTCAAGAGTTCTAGCATCTATGTTGAAGTATAACTTGTTCAGGAGATCTGTATGCTTTCCCTTTACTCTTGATTACTGACTCAAGATGTTAATGCTGTCATTGTACTATGATCCATCTGTCTCCTTTGCAATAGCAAACTTGACTGGTTAAGGTTTCTCTCGAAGAATTGTTAATCTGTGTTGAGATAAGACCTACTGCTGTCGCTCTCATATGACAGATTCCTTTAGTCATCAACAGTCTTTTAGCTTATCAGCTTGCAAAGATCTTTTTTTGTAGTTCCACTCTGTAATGACTTGTTTTTCCTTGCTTTTCTTGTCCTTTATATTTGTTAATAAATTTACTTTTCCTTTTTGTTGGGATCTTCTTACTAGTAACTTATTCTTGTACAGAATAGGCTACTTGTTAGTACTTGCATTTAACTGACTGGTCCATTTCTTGTGTAAATATGCAGAAATGGTGCAAAGCATGTGTCTTGCTGGAGGGCCTCAATCGCGGTTTACCAAAATTAGGCATCGGGAGAAGTCGGGGGATCAATAGCGAACGTAATACAAATGTGAAACAAACTAATGGGACACAAAGTTTACAAAGCAAGCAGTGTGGAACTTTGGACTTCTGAATTCTCATCTTGGTGCGAATTGGAACAGCTAAATGAAGGGCTTTAATTACAACTTACATGCCCAGTGAAAAGGGCTTTCATTAGAAGTTCCATGTTATCTATGTAGCTTAATGTATTTATGGAGAGATAGAAACTGGCCTCCTAGTTTATACCACAATATTTCTATTTTTTTTCATAATGTTGTGTCCACTGATGTACTTGAATATGACCCATACAATTAGTTCTATATTCCAAAATTTGTCTGAAAAATTCCATTTTGAATGTAATGTACTGAATTACGAAGAATTTGATTACCACATCCACATAATAGTCTATAAAGTAGCACAAATAGATATTTACTTTCTCCCGTGTGACTAAACAGAGACAGTAAGAATACTGAGAATATTTGGGCCTTCTAAAAATGCTTCTCATTGTAATACTTCAGCAGTACGGATTAGAACCCTTGTATAAAAGAAATTCAGGCAGATACAAAATGTACCATCGGGATGAGCTAAAATTCATATATAAGCAACATGAGAGTCTTCTTCAGCAAATGTGACCCACCGCAGCACCTTCATGATCCAGTATTTCCTGCAGAGTCCACCACAAGCTTCGTGAACTTGAACGAAAATATATCACAGATATATCCAAGAAGCTTAATCATAGGGGCTTTCATAACAGCATACTACAGTAGAGCAATTTCAAATGCAAGTGTATATTCATTAGCAAAGAGCATAATTATGACCATACAATACTATCAGCAAAGTAGATGCTCAACGTGTTTGGATCCACTTGAGGCGTACCCTTTAGAAATACCAAGCTAAAGCAATTTTGTGGCGTATTATATACCTCATAGTGAGAATACAATATACAAGAGATATAATCATGTTACTCTCCTGGATTAGTAATACATCCTCACTTTACAACAACATACCCAGTGTAATCCCGCTATGGAGTCGGGGAGGGTATGGATGTATACAGACCTTACCCCTGCCTTTGTGGAGTAGAGAGGTTGTTTCCGATAGACCATCGGCTCAAGGAAATGTAATCAAAGCTGGATTGAAAGGAAAATAACAACAAAATAGTAAGATAAACAAAGCGAATGAAGCAATAGGTAGTAGTAAAAATGAAGAGTAAGATACTACGCGAATACTAAATAATGCTACTAAATAAAGAAAAGATGAGAAGAAGAGACTAGCGCCATGTCTATCTCACATAAAGTATGACAACACTCCTCTACCTACTACACTTCTACCCTAACCCTCAACCTCCAAACATTCCTATCTAGGGTCATGTCCTCGATAAACTGAAGATACACCATGTTCTGTCTAAATCACCTCCCCTCATTTTCTTTGGCCTACCGCTACCTCTCTTAAAACTAGTTATAGCCAACCTCTCACACCTCCTTACCGGTGCATCCGCACGCCTCCTCTTCACATGCCTGAGCTATCTCAACCTCGCTTCCCTCATCATCTTGCTCGCCACAGAGCCACTCCCACCTTGTCCTGTATAACATCCTCACTTTACTAACTAGTAAATCAATTCTAACCCAATGTATGGACTTTTTTCCATAATCACTTGAATACCTTGCATATCAAGCATACAAAAACAAACTCAACAACTCAAACATATGTTTGTACTATTAAGAAAAGGGATGAGGAGCAGAAAAAAAGAAAAGAGTAAGAAGCTGAGAAGAAAATCAGAAATAAGGAGGATATGGAGAGAGAAACCTGCAAAATCCTCAACAAAATGAGGATAAGGGGCAGACTGAGTTTCTTGCTGAAACTCAACATAAGTCTCATGAGGACAATAAAGACCAACAGGATGATCAATGGCAAGAGCAGAGAAGGAAAAGCTTCAAGGGACAAGCAGGAACTCAAAATAATAAAGGGTCCAGACCAACATCTCCACAGGAAAGAGGGGACAATGGACAGCAACAACCAAATGCATTGCAGACAGGTATGACATGTACTACTATTCAGGTGCAAAACACTTATGTTGACCTTGTAGAACAGGATCAATCCAATACTCAAGCTATAGAAGAAAAATCCAAAAAAGAAGGAACTCCACAGAAGGAAAAATCAAAGGACAAATGAGACTCAAATGTGCAAGGATCAGGTATTGACTCAGGGCTCCCAAACCCCAGTGATCCCCATATAAATTGCACAGGTATAGTTGCTAATATAGCAATGAATAACAAGAAGGAAAAAAGGAAGACAGGTATTGACTCAATGCTCCCAATACCCAAATCCCATTCTAATAATATTAATGTTGATTGTACAGAAGCTTCTGGAGGGATGGATGGAAGGGATAAGGAGAAACCCACTAACCTGCACGATGGGGTGTCGAAAGGTAGGGATTTGTCTCATGTTTTGCATGAGAACCAACTCACTGACCTTAGCTGTGACCTTAGAGCCCCTGCTACCTCTCAGAATGATTGTGATTCATCTAAGGGAGAAACAAATCTTCTTAATAACAAATCTACTTTGGCACTCAGTAAGAAGAGGAGGGAGGCTTTAAAAAAGAAACAAGTTATGCAGGAGTAAAAGAGCTCTGACAATTTGCAGCAAAATTTTGTAATGGTTAAGGAACAAGCAGGCATTCATGCATCTCCTTTACAAATTCATGACAGCCCTACTGATAAAGGTGAATATGCAGATTTAAATGATGAATACAGAATAGTGTACTCAGAAGCAGAAGATGACCCTGATCAAAAAGTGGAAGAACAGGAAGGAGATGAAGAAACCAATGCTCATCTGACCAGAGGTTTTGGTTCTACCATGAACACTAGCAACAATGATGAAATTAAACAAGCCACCGAGAAAAATGGTTCATCGCCTAGGGGTCAGAAAGGAAAAAACCAAGAACAACAAACAAACTCTTACAAGCAAGTCTGCTATCACAGCTACTACTAAGAGCAGCATCAGCACTAGGTCCAAAGTTCATAAATCTTAATGATCAGTACAATTTGCTGGAATGCAAGGAGTATAGATACTCAAGGTACTCTGGACAGACTCCAACAACTCAAAGATTATCACAGACTTTCCATGATTGAAATCCTGGAACCTTTTTCAACCAAATCTCAGCTAAACTTCTATAAAATTCAGCTACGAATGGAAAAGGCTATCCACAACTCCAATAGTAAAATTTGGTTGTTTTGGGACCAAGACATGGATTGTAATGTTTTGGACCAAGATAATCAATAAATTACTTTTGAAATCAAGCATATCTCCTGCTCAGTCACTTATCTCACCATTTTTGTGTATGCTAAGTGTAAAGATTACATGAGAAGGGATCTATCGGATAAGATGCTGCAGTTTGCCAACACTGACAAACCTTGGTGTGCTATAGGTGACTTTAATGTGATCACAGACATTGAAGAAAAAATGGGGGGCCAACCATACAATATGAATAAAAGCTTTGAATTCATAAGTGTGATAGAAGCTTGTGGTCTCACTGATTTAGGTTTTCATGGTCAGAAATATACTTGGTGTAATAACAGGGACAAAGAAGCCAGAATTTGGAAGAGGCTTGATAGAGCCATGGTTACAGATAAATGGCTAGAGGTGATGCCTTTGACTACAGTCACCCATTTAGGCTCTACAGGGTCAGATCACTGCCACTTACTTCTTGAAAGTGTGGACAGACAAGCTGCTACTACTACCAAATATTTCAAATTCTTGCATTGCTGGGTGGATCATGTAACTTTTTAGGATACTTTCAGGAAGTGTTGGGAAAGACATGTAGAAGATAATTCTATGAGAGTTTTTCATCAAAAATTGAAGAGGGTATCTAATACCCTCAGCACCTGATCTAGACAGCAATATGGTGATATTTTCAGTTCAGTCAAAGAATTTGAAGATAAAATCAGAAGTGCTGAAGAAGATATCATCAATGATAACACTGAAGAGAATAGGACTAAAACTTAATCATATCAATGCCCAGTACATTAAGCACCTGAAGACTGAAAAATCTATCCTTAAACAAAAAACTCAATTTTAATGGTTTAAGGATGGAGATGCAAACTCTAAATACTTCCATGCTTATTATCAGAGGAAGGAGGAGGATTTTTATCCATATCAATGATGAGCAGGGAAATACTATTGAGGGAGATGACAACATTGCAATGGCTGCTTGCTCACATTTTGAAAAGATCTTTACAGAGGATGATAAATGGATTAATGAGAATGTGCTTAATTGTATCCCTAGACTGATCACAGAACAACAAAATCATCTTCTGAGTTCTATGCCTACTAAAGATGAACTAAAAAAAGTTGTGTTTTCTATGAGCACTACCTCAGCTACAGAGCCAGATGGAATGAATGGCAAGTTTTTTCACTCATGTTGTGACATCATCAGTGAAGATATGTTGAAACTTATTCAGTACCTTTTCAATGGTCATGGTCTCCCTAAATTCATCTCTCATGCTTGTTTGGTTCTTCTACCAAAAGTGGAACATCCTAACAAGTTTTCTGAGTTCAGACCCATATCTCTTAGCAACTTCACCAGCAAAGTCATTTCCAAATTATTGAGTACCAGATTGGCAGCTATTCTCCCTCAGTTGATATCACAGAATCGTTCAGGTTTTGTTCAAGGTAGAAGTACATCAGAAAACATTATGCTTGCTCAAGAGATCATTCATAGTATCAAAAAACCCAATCTTGGTGATAATGTAGTTATTAAACTAGACATGACCAAAGCCTATGATAGGGTGTCTTGGTCATTTATTTGTCGTGTCATGAGAAGATTGGGGTTTGGGGAAGAATTTATTGACATGGCTTGGAGGACAAAGTCCAATAACTGGTACTCAGTCATCATTAATGGGAATAGGCATGGTTTTTTCCACTCCACAAGAGGGCTTAAACAGGGAGATCCACTTTCCCCAGCTTTATTCATACTTGGTGCAGAAGTACTATCTAGGATGTTGAATAATCTCCACCATCATTATTTGTACACAGGTTTCCATATGGAGAAGAAGGGTCCTCAAATAAACCACCTAAGCTTTGCAGATGATGTAATTATTTTCACCTCTACTAACAAGTTTTCCTTGAAGCTTATTATCAAAACTCTCCAGATCTATGAAGCTACTTCAGGACAGCTTATGAACAAAGAAAAAAGGCAATTTATGATCCCTGTGAACACTCCTATTGACATCACTGATAGAGTGGAAAGGATCACTGGTTTCAGGAGTGCAAATGGCCCTATCACCTATTAGGGATGTCCATTATATATTGGTCGTCAAAGGATCATTTATTTCACTGGTATGGTTGCTAAAGTTATTTCCAGAATCGAAGGCTGGCAATCCAAAATCTTGAGTTATGGAGGAAAAGTTACTTTGATAAAATCTGTACTATTTTCTCTACCTATTCATTTACTGACTGCTATAACTCCCACCAGCACTACCCTCAAGCAGATTAAGTGTCTTATTGTTGATTTCTACTGAGGCTGGAACAAAGAAAAAAGGAGTTATCCCTATGATGAAGATGGAATTGGAGTTAAAAGCCTGGATGATGTGAGTCTGGCACTACAATACAAACAATGGTGGACTTTCAGATCCAAAAAGACCTTATGGGGTGATTTTATCAAAGCCAAATACTGTCAAAGGCTCATCCAGTTATTAAGAAGTGGGACAAAGGACACTCCCTCAGTTGGAAACACATGCTTATCAACAGAAGTGAAGCTGAAAAACAAATTCAGTGGTCCATTAAATCAGGAGATTGCAATTTCTGGTGGGATGATTGGCTTGGGATTGGTCCATTAGCTAATCACAATTCATCTACCTAGACTTAACACCATTGCTGTTTCCAAATTTCTCAGTAATGGTACTTGGAATGAGGCTAAAGTGAGGAAGCAGGCTCCTCCTCAGTTGGTTCATAAAATTCTGAACACAACCTTCAAATATCAAGCTGGCATTCCTGATCAATCAATCTGGAAAATCAATTCTCATGGAAAATTCACTTGTGCTTCTGCATGGGAACTGGTTAGGAAAAAGAAGAACAACACTTGGTCAGATTCTCCAATCTGGCACAAACACATCCCCTTCAAGTTTTCATTTTTACTGTGGAGAGCTCTCAGGTACAAGCTTCCAACCAATGATAAAATAACAACTTTTGGTCATGAACCAGCTCCTTGTTCTTGCTGTTATAGACCAGGGTTGGACAGCATTAACCATATCTTTGTCTCTGGGAATTTTGCCAACCATATCTGGAGTAGTGTTGCTAAGAGCTGGGGAATTCATCACAAAAATATGCCATTGAGGAATGTTCTGATGAATTGGTGGATTACTACCACAATAATGAGGTTCACAGACTTATGCTTCAAACCATTCCTATCATTGTATGCTGGAATATTTGGAAGAATAGATGTTCTAGCAAATATGGAGGAAAGAAATCTAGTACTAATAGAGTTGAATTGTCCATAGTCAAGGATCTGTACATGTTGCTATTTACAGCATCTCCTTATATTGACTGGCCAGGTAACTGGAATGATTTGATTCTGATGGTGGAGAGATCCCATCATGAGATGAAAGTAATTCAGGTCAAATGGAGTAAACCCGCATCTACCATTGTTAAACTAAACACATATGGGAGTGCCCTAGACAATCCAGGAAAAATTGGAGCAGGAGGCATCTTAAGAAATCACAAAGGTAATCTTATTTATGCTTTTGCTACACCATTAGGTGAAGGTTCCAATAACCAGGCTGAAATACAAGGAGCAATTTGGGGAATCACCTGGTGCATTCAACATGGGTACAGTAGGGTCATTTTGGAGGTGGATTCGGAGTTATTAGTTAAGTGGCTTAAACAAGAAATTAGTCCACCTTGGAGCATCAACAAGTTCATCTTGGAACTTCAAGAATTGGTCAACATGATGGAGTTTTTCAATTGTAAACATGTATACTAGGAAGCCAATTTCCCAGCAGACACTTCCAATTTCCCAGCAGACACTTAATCAAAACACAGTCACATAGTGGATTCTGCTCAACAGTTTTACAACTATGACCAATTACCACATGATACTAGAGGATATTTCAAATTGGATAAAATGGGAATGGCCAGTTTTAGGAGAAGGAAGTTGAAAAGGATCAAGAAACCCCCTTAGAATTTCCCTCTTTGTTTCTTCTTTCAAACTATAAGGGAGAAGATACAGCTTTTAGGAAGGAATTTTATTTTGAAAGAAGTAAATTCAATATTCCGATTCAGGTATAAGTTGGACTGTTCCTGGGAGAACAGGACAGGCTCTACAGAGCTAGAATATGAAGGGCAGTGGCAGCACAGACAAAAGCAGATGGAGAATTGTCCCAGCAGTTATTTGGTGGACCATATGGAAAGAAGAGATTCTAGGAGTTTTGAAAACAAGAGCAGCCCCTTGCACAAGATTAAAATGAACTGCATTATCACTTTTGGCTATTGGTGCAGTTCAAAGTAAATAGATGATCCTGTGGCTATTGTAGACATTCTAGGATCCTTATAAAGATGAAGGAGGATCTAGGGATAGTTTTTTCTCTTCTTTTCTTTATCTTTTGTTTTTGCTAGACACACATTTGTGGGGGTAGGATATGAGGTAAATTTTTGGATACCAGCTTTGAGCTGATGATTGATATACAACTGTTACCTTTATAAAAAAATTTAATAAAGAACTACATTCATGTCATTTTATAACTCGGTTCGCCCTCTATTGAATCTTGGTTTGACGGTCTGAAGATTAAGGATGATGATCCTAATCTCTGAATCTTTTGTGGACTCATGCTAATCAGATGCTACATGACATTTTTTAAGTTCAAATGTGTGATATTAAATATCACCTATAGGCTCTACCCCAATGTATGTGGCCTGGTTGGAATTTCAAGATTCAAACTCCTAAACTTTGGCCGTGAATTCGAACATAGAAGCTTTAAGTTTTTCGAAATAAAATTTATATATTTGAAAACTACGTAAAAGTGGTATAAATCACAATAATTAGCAACTTAAAATATCTAAAAGGCATATAAAAAATTTCGGTCAAAGAAAAACTTGGTAGACTCTCAAAATTCCAACTGTGTCATATAAATTGGGACGGGAAGGAGTAATGTTTTGTAAAATTTACACTTCTTATTTCTGAATTTTGTAAGTTTAGAAGTCAGAACCCTAGAACTTGTTGCTTCTATCATTATAGAGTGCTACTAATCGTAAATCTGGTAGAAGCAGTCTTTTGACAGAAGATATTTCAGCCAGACAGCACTATTAATCTAAAAAAAAATAGCAGAGACTCCACGTTAACACTATTGATACGACTACGTGGGGGAAGCAAGTCCAAAATATGCCGGAATTGACCAATTCAGTAATTGAATGTTCCAAACAAATTTAAAGAGTAGCTGTAACACAGGAACAACAATCAAATCTTTCATCACATTCCATTGAATGTCACAGCATTAGCACTAATTTTTAATAAAGAATGTGTACCACTTCGCTCATCCAACAATGGTATAGCATAGTGAGCTTTCTCAACCTCTCTTATAAGTAAAACTTGTTTTACCCTGACCCATAAGTATGGCTACAACCACAAGATAACAGCTTCAACTATACTAATCTGTTCACCATCTTTCCTACCAAATTCAAGCCATCTTTCCTACCAAATTCAAGGCATGAGACAGACTAGAATCTACTTAATGCTAGCAATGATACTTTTACTTCCTCTAAAAAAAACATAGAAGATTTGTTATTGCTTTAAATAGGAGAAAAAAATGAAATGACTGAATTAGTAACTAAAAGTTCTCAGCAGAAAAACTATTAGCAACAGTACTTGTACATGCATCAAAATTATAAAAACACAACCTTCAAAGCACTTACATGGATAACAAAGAAAAGATAATGTGTGTTTTTATATAACATGAGAGGGCCAAAGAAGTAACAACTTCAATACCTTTGATTTGAATAGTAATTCCTCATCATGGCAATGCCAAATTCTACACTAGGACTGGGATCAATAACCAATATAGCTCGGATCTCCAAGATACTCAGCAATTTGTTCAAGTCGCACTTTGAGTAACTCCTTTGTATCACCATCTCGGACAATTCCAGTCTCATTCTCACTATCCTTCTCAACCAAGTGGCCATACACACCTTTGTGCCTACCATACAGAACAAGAACCGGACCACCACGCTTTGGAAGAGCTGTCTCAAGCAATTCTTGATCCACACCTTGTATCAACTCCCTAGTTTCATCCATACATATATCACAACTTGTCAGTCCAACCACATCCATAATTTCCCCTTTCTTTAGATACAATCTTCCCCTTTTCAAATCCTTACTTATGATCCTAACTCTAATGTGACTAGCAAGCCAAGATACTTTATCACTCCCTTCATCTCTACTTCTTCTGCTTTCCTTTTTCCTTTCCGTCCTTGCTTCGTCTCTACTTCTACCTCCAGATGACAGTTTTCTAACTCCATCAAGATTACTCTTTTCTTCTTTAATCTTCAATTCTAACAACTTCTTCAAACACCTCTCCTCCTCCACTGAACCCAATTCAGCCAAGTCCCGTGCCTGAAGCTTCACCTCTTTGTCCGCAAGCTTTAAGATCACCAAATCCCTACTGCTTTTCACCTCCACAATTTTTCCTTTCATCCCCATTTCCTTTCCTCTCACTACCCTCACTTCCTTCCCTGCATATAATCCTTTCCCTCCTTTTTCTCTATCTATCTTCTCAACATTACCATCACTGTGATCTACTTTAACACCTTCTTCACCCTTACTTTTAATCGGTTTAACACCTCCTTCACCCTTACTGTTAGATTTTGGTACTTCAGGTATGAATCCAATCCCTTCTTTAGCTGTCCACCTTTTATACTCAACAACTTTAACATCCTCTTTCGCATTCCTACCTATCCCTCTACCTTCAACCCAACCATAACCCTTCAACAAAGCAGCCCCAAATCCCTCCACTGGCATATCAGTATATTCATCAATCCCGTTATGCTCTGGCAACCTCTTCAAATCTTCCTTAAACTTATGCAACATCGGATCAATAGTCTGTTTAGGGTTGGGGTTGGGGTTCGGGTTCGGGTTCAGGCTCGGGTTAGGATTAGGATTGGAATTAGGATTTTCTGATTGACGGACATTGAGGCCGTAAGAGATTCCATCTGACGAAGGTTCGACAGCAGCGCCAGAGTCAAGTTCGAATTGAAGTGGTTGATCGGCAGCGGAGACATCCGCTTGGAGAGGTACTTCGAGATTTTTCATCCGTTTGATGGGGCGCCATTCGTTCTGTTTTGGAGGTATTATGAGTGTGTCTTTGGTAGAACTAGCCGCAGCTTTAGAAGGGTCGAATTCCGTGAGGTACTCTTTTTCGATGGGGTTGGAGGAGCTGCGGGGATCGTCGCCGGAGAACGTCTGAGAAGACGGATTCTTCTTCAGGTTTGAAGATGGCTTTGAAGAGAGAGAAAACGAGAGCTTCATCGTCGCCGGAATCGGAGACAGCAACCGGCAACTGAAACGTCGGCGAATTTGCTGAAGGTGATAAATAAATACTGACTTGTCTCAATTAATTTCTTATTTTTGACTTCCCATAGCTAATTATAGTAAAAACAATAAAAATAACGATAGTGGTGCACTAGTAATACTAATAATTTCTTTTTATTAAGAAAATCAAAATTACTGTGTCAATAATAGACTTGTAGGTTTTCTTTCTTTAGGATTTTTAATTATTTTTTCTGGATATAATCAAAAGTGCCGAGTTGTTAAGCTTCTACAATTAATTTCACCATTATTGAAGCTTGATAGAAGCTTAACACGTGTATATAGAAATTAGTTTTAGTTAATTAGGTTTAGGCTTCTTTAGATTTTTCTTTGATTAGGCTTTTTGGTTTTAGTTAGGTTAGTAACTTTAGGATTCTTTTATTATAAATTTATATACTTGCTTTGTCCCGAATTCTAGAATTTAAAGTTAAAAAAAAATTAAAATAAAGAAAGTTGATCACTATGACCAAAAAGCTAGATTTTACATTGCTTATCATAAATATCGACACAAAGGTGAAGTTTCTTGTAAGATAAAGTAATGTAGTAGATTGATATTTGTGTTTTTTATAAGCAATATAATGATGATAATATTCCATCAATAGAATGATAATGCTCCATTAATATGATGACGATATTCCATTGATAGGAATGATGATGCTTCATTGGTAGGATGATGATTCTCCATTGATCAGATGATGATGCTTCATCGAAAGAATAAAGACCTATTGATAGGATATATATATGTTGATTCATCGGTAGGACGATATTGTTCTATTGATAGGATATAAATTGATCTATTGGTAGGACGATGATCTATTAATAGGATATATATTGATCCATCAGTAGGATAATTGTTATATTCCGTATTTTTGCTTCTTGGACTATTCGTGAGCTAACAGATATAAATTCAAAGACTTTTAATTTTGAATTTTAAAGTGACATGATTTGTTGTAAATGACTAGTTATATAGATAATTTATGTGAAGTAAAAGACATCTCAAGAAGTACCCTTGAGCCAAATCAAAATAGAAACCATCAAATATTTTTTTTCTTAAAGTCACGTTTCGGGTATGCTGACTTTGGGAGGCCATAACCCCTTTATAATTTGGTAATTTGGGAAAACCCTCAAAACGAAAGTTGTAGAAAATTGAAATATCTTTCCAACCATAGGTCGTGGGTCTAGAGGTGACATCGGAATAAAGAGATATGCATGTTTTAAGACAGAGGGGTCAAGCTGGATAGTAGATTTGGCCCAACCCGATTATAACTCGGGTCAGGCCCAATAAACACATCCTTAAGGGATTTGTTTAAGTTTCTATCTTCATTCTCAAATAATAGAACATTCATAAATTTCCAGAGAGAGGGAGAGAGAAAGTTCTTGAGAGAAAATCCTAATCCGACCAAAATTCGAGTTTCGAAATCCGAAGCTCATAAAGAAAAAATTGTTGTACGTCGCGTTGGCTTCAATTTGAGCTAGATATCAGCCTATAAGGAGAAGATTTAATTTTTTTGCTGCACACTTGAGGTAATATTAAAGTCAATTTTTCATTGTTAACAAGTTTAGTTAGAGTTTTAACGGATTAGAATGGAGAAAATAGCGTTATAAATTAGTTTGGTGATTTGTTAAGGTTTATGGGTTAAAGGGTTGTTTTAGGTATCTTAAGTGGATGAAATTAGCTTAGTGATGATGTATAATAATGGTTGATATTGCTTTGATGTTGTTGATGAGTTGTTGTTCTTGAATTTGGAGGAAAAAGGTATATGAAGATTGTGAGGGTTCAAATCCGTTTTTGGGATTGTGTAGCTGGTAGTAATTCTGGAATATCTCATTGTGTAGACCTTTGATTTTAGATATTAAACATGTTTTGGAAAGCTAATACACGTACCTACAACTCTTATGTTTATGTCGTAGTCTATATCTGCTGTTATTATATCGAAAAAAGGGGATGAATCATGAGAAAAATTCTGTCCAGATTCTGGATTGAAAAATCCCTCATGTATAGCTGTTAGTGTTTTGATGATATCGTTTTGTACAAAATGAGTTTTGAATTGATTGTTTTTGGGTTGAAAACTTAAGACATAGCTCTAAAAGTTTCATGAAGGTCATTAAATCCAGTTTTACCGTTTTCAATTTCAAAATGTGGACACAACTTGAGGTATTCAGTTTTCCAAACTTACTATTTTGGGTAACATAATTCGGGTGACAACATTCTAGGCTTATTGTCAATAATAAATTTTGTTTTATGTCAATATTTTGAATTATTGATATTACTTGACGATTATATGGCTGATTTGAAAGTGGGAAAAGTGAGCGGTATAGGGGAGGTGCTGTCCAATTATTTTTAGAAATAACCTAGTAACGGTAGAGTACGTTTTATTCATGTCCATAGCTTAACCATAGTGCTTAACGTTTTAATATAGGTTGAGAAAATATTGGGCAACATATTCGTATAAACGCTAAAGGTATGTAAAGCTAATCTTTCTTTCTTTTGGCATGATCTTATTAAAAATAAATGAACGACGAATGTATAAAATTCCAACGAAGCTCTTATTTTTAGATATACTAGGATGACGAATGTTCTTAATTTTCAGAATTTATATCGTTATGTATTGACTCATATGTATGATTCCAGCCATCCAAGTTGGTATAAGTCGTATTTTAGTATAAATAATACTTCTGTATAATTCATATTTGGAATAATTTATAATGTCAATCGGAGGTTACCTGAAATGAATATTGTCTTGATTTTCAAATGATTGTTCATTTGAATTATTCTATTCAGTCTCAAATGATGATTTAAATGCATATGGTTACTCACTACTCTACTCGTGCATTCCTTAATGTATCTTTCATCGAGTCTCGGGCCGGGTATGTATTCGTGCACAGTTTCATTGCATAATTTACCGAGTCCCTCAATAGAGGGCCGGGTACGGTATATATGTATATGATGATATGATAGGAGGACATGATGACATGATGATGGTGCCGAGCCCATGATGGGTTGAATATGATATGTATGTATACGACAGATTCACCGAGTCCCTAAAGGGCCGGATAGGATATATGATATAAGCATGCATGACTTTATTTTATAAGGTACAGGTACAGTGACTTCTTGAGTATCATACTTGTCTCGTGAAACCTCTACTTTAGCTATGATTTTCTTACTGTATTTCATGTTTATATACTCAGTACATGGGTCGTACTGACCCCCTTTCTTCGGGGGCTGCGTTTTATGCTCGCAGGTACAGATACTCATTTTAGAGAGCCGCCAGCTTAGGATTTTACTCAACGGGTTTGAAGTGCTCCATTGTCTCGGAGCCTGAACTTTTGGTACTAATCCTTATAATGTATATATTTATGTATTTAGGGGTACGGCGGGGCCCTGTCCCGTCATATGCTATTGTTAATCCTCTTAGAGGTCTGTAGACACATGAATGGGTTGTGTATAGATGTTGTCCGGTGTACTAGTATGGCTTATATTTTTTTTTGGATGTTTACATTCGAAGTGGAAGCCTTGTCGACTTACATATTATGTTATCATATTTTTGACAATTAAGACTCCCCACGAGATAGATAATTTTGGTATATATATAAGTGACAGTTTGAGACGATATGTTGCCCGTATAAATCCTATATCATGTTTAATTGTCGATTGACTATAGATAATAAGTGTGTATACGAGTGTCCAATTCGGACACTAGTCATGGCCCATAGGGTTAGGTCGTGTCAATAATAGTATCCCATCAATAGAATGTACGTTGCTCCATTCATAGGATATAAATCGACATTTCATTAGTTGGATATAAATATGTGTGTCCATTGGTAGGACGAATATTGATCCATCAGTAGGATGATAGTATCCCATCGATAGGATGTACGTTTCTCCATTAATAGGATATAAATCGATAATTCATTGGTTGGATATAAATATGTGTGTCCATTGATATGACGAATGGAGATCCATTGGTAGGATGATGATATTCCATCGGTAGGATGTATGTTGCTCCATTAATAGAATATAAGTCAGTATTTCATTGGTTGGATATAAATGTGTGTATCCATCGGTAGGATGAATGAAGATCCATTGGTAGGGTGATGATATTCCATCGGTAGGATGTATATTGCTCCATTGATAGGATATAGAATGATGTTCCATCGGTAGGATATAAATATGTGTATCCATCGGTAGAACGAATGGAAATCCATTAGTAGTATGATGATATTCCATCGGTAGGATGTATGTTGCTCAATTGATAGGATATAGATTGATGTTCCATCAGTAAGATATAAATGTATGTATCCATCGATAGGACGAATGGAGATCCATTGGTAGGATGATGATATTCCATCGGTAGGATATACGTTGTTCCATTGATAGGATATAGATTGATATTCCATCGGTAGGATATAAATGTGTGTATCCATCGGTAGGATGAATGAAGATTCATTGGTAGGATGATGATATTCCATCGGTAGGATATATGTTACTCCATTGATAGGATATAGATTGATATTCCATCGGTAGGATATAAATGTGTGTCCATTGGTAGGATGTATATTACTCCATTGATAAAATATAGATTAATGTTCCATCGGTAGGATATAAATGTGTGTCCATCGATAGGACGTACGTTACTCCATTGATAGGATATAGATTGATGTTCCATTGGTAGAATATAAATATGTGTCCATCGAACGTTTTTGATGCAATTTGCCGTCATTATAAATACTTGCATGTCTTGAAAGCGGCTCTTTTGCTTGTTCCTGATCACTTCGACATCAGTGTGCAAATATCGTCCTTATTTTCAAATATTTTGTATTCATTGTGGCTCATGGTTTGCTGGAGATTTACGAGGCACTTGTTGGTCATATTCTGAACTACTTCAAAACTTCAAAGACCTTTTCTCTATTCATAGAAAAATTATCAGTTTTGTGGAGTTCAAATTATCAGTTTTGTGGAGTTCTTTATTCCTTTGACTTCTCCATACTTGCTGAATAAAGAAATGTGATGATCTTTTATGATCCTTATAAACCTGCATCCACAGAAAATTTGTTAGTTTTAACTGAACTGATCTATGTTGACTTCTTCAGTGGCTTCCTCTTTTTCTTGCTATCCTCGATTGCTTGCTCTGATTCCCCACTTCTCGGTAGATATAAGACAAAATATATTTTATGCAAAATACTCGATATATTAAAAGCTTTAAAGAAGATGAGTTTTTTTTTTGAAAAGTAATTTGGAAAAGGTCGCTGCCAAATGTCATGCCACGCATAGCTTAAATGAACGTCCTTGATTCAAAGCTTTGAGCATGTTTGATAGCTTGTTCATAAAATTTTGAGGATCCTTGAGGGTTCAAGCCGGGAAGTCCTGATATAGCCAGAAAGTTTTGTAGTTGACTCTGAACTCTGATGGCGCTGGAGATTATTGAGGTTGAAATTGAACTTCTAACAATGTTGGGGATCATTTGAAGCCAGCCTTGAACTTTGAAGTTGAATAAAACCTTCTGATGAAATTGTATAAAAATTTTGAGGTCATCCTCAAAAATTTCTGTCTCAGTTAGATGTCTTGGTGAATACCAAACTACCAGTAAGAGATTTGTAGAATTTTTTAGATCCTATCAAAAATTTTGTCCAGTTACTTTTCTGATGCACCTCAGTCTTGACTTCTTCTGTAGAAAGATCTTCTTTGAAATTTTTGAGTCCCTCTCAAAAATTTTATCTCAGTTTCTATTATAAATAGAGAACTTATGGGAGATATGACTGAACCGTTATGGCGCCTACGAATCCATTGAGGCAGGAGTCAGGTCAAACGTAGTTCCCCTCTCAGGAGATAAATGAAAAATGAGAGATTTTAATATAAAAATGACTGAGGCCGACATAGGCCGCCTACGTATCTCATTCTTGAGAATTCAGATCAAACGTAGTTCAAATACCAAAAGGAGATATTAAAAATAGATAAAGGGGTGACCGAAGCCGATAAAGGCCGTCTACGTATCTCATTCTTGAGAATTCAGGTCCGATGTAGTTCATAAAAAAGGGATATTAAAACAAACAAGCATAGAAACAATTACAAGCAAATGGTGCAATTATGGGGGAAATACAAGAGAAAATTCTAAATCTTCAAACAAAGTATCTCTTGATAGCATCTGAGTTGATCGACAACTAGATGAGTCGTTGTGTAACCCTGATATATTATCATATGAATGTATTGATGTATTGTCTAAGAAAAATGATGCATTTTTTGAGTCTCTGTCACATGGACATTAATTCTGATTTCTTTGAAACATTTGCCATCTGCCAAATTAACGGTTTCAGTCTCATTACATTCTTCAAACTCATCATTTGCTTCATATTGATCATTCATCTTGTGACATATATGATATTGAGAGGTTTTTCAATTACTTTTACTGAAATCATAAATAAAGACCGTTAGATAGCGAAAGTAAAGTATTTAAAATAAATTTTCGCAATAAAAGAGGTTTTCATTTGAAATAAAGAAATAAAACTTTGGCCATGGTCACGGACCAACTTGCCTTTTTCAAAACATTATGAGAGAAATTAAAGCATAACGAGGCAAAAGTGACATAAAGGATGGGTATCCAGACTACCACTAGATTTTCAAAAATAACATAAAATTCGCCTTTATCTATCAAGATGAGCGAGGAACCAAGAGTGGATTGTAGATCCAATTAGGCACTTGCTCTTTTGGCTTGGCATCTTGTATGCCTGACATCTCGATCACCATAGCATCACTGACTACTTCTCCTAGATCAACATTATTGACAGACTTTCGCACTGAAAATGACTGATACACATGAGAAAAAGGCCTTTCAAGATTATCAGATTTGATTGGGACTATCGGCTTATCTATATTCCAATCTTTTCTAACTTCAATCATGTTAATAGTCACCCCTCCATGATTAGGCAGGGAGTTATTATTGATATTGGGACCGACAGTTTGGAGAGTGACAACCTTTTGATCTATCAGTTCTTGAATTTTATGCTTCAAGTTGATGCAGTCCTCAGTGGTATGTCCAGCACCTCTTGAATGATAAGCACAATAAAGATCTGGTCTATAAAGTTTGGAATTGACATTGATGTTCTCTGGGTCGATTGTTTGTATCATGCCAGCCGCTTTTAATCTCTTAAAGAATTGTGTTCGGGTCTCAATCAAAGGAGTAAAGACTCGAGAGGATTTATTCTCAAGGTTTGGGCGAGAAAAGTTGTAATTATTTTGCAGAGGTGAAAGTACTTGATGGTAGTTCAGAGGATTTTGATGAGTAGGTGCAGGCGTTCTAAAATTTGCGTATTGTGGAATTTGGTAGTTAAGAGGAGAATTTTGATAGTGCGGAGGTAAGTAATTAGGAGGCAGAGTTTGATAACTTGATTGGATGTATAAGATTGGGTAGGGATTTTGTGGAGATGGGGAATAGGTTTTGGAAGGTGAGGTTTTTCTGGAGCTAAAATTGGACGATTTTTATGTCCTTCTATCAGGCGCATGTGAAATAAATAACACATCTTCTTTTCTCCTTTTGAACAAACCTGAGGACCCAGCTTGGACAACCATACGGATAATCCTTCCGGTCTTAAGACCGTCTTCGATGGTCTCACCAATTTTGACCACCTCAATCAATCTTGCTCCTACGAGCAACAATATCCTGTCATAGTATTCAGGCTCTTGAATGCGTACAAATACTTCAATAATCTCTTTTGCAGTCATGGGAGGTCGAACCCTGGCAGCCTCTTTTCTCCAATGGTAGGCGTACTCTCAATAGCTTTCAGTAGACTTTTGTTTGATTTTCTCCAGAGAGTAACGATTGGGAACGATCTCTACATTGTAAGTAAATCTTTTGATAAAATCTTTAGCCAAAACATTCCAACTTGGCCACTGTTTCATTTCTTGAGAAGTAAACCATTCCAGGGCCTCTCCGCTTAAGCTTCGGCTAAAGAGCCGCATTAATAAAGCCTTATTCTTTCCAACTCCTACGAGTTGATCATAATATGCTCTCAAATGGGCCAAAGAATTTTCTATTCCTCCGAAAGTATCAAATTTTGGTACTTTGAACCCTTCTGGAAGGTCCAGATCTGGATGGATATACAGATCTTCATAATTCAATCCAACAACATCTGGAGTATAGTGAAACTGTTTCATAGCTTTTACAATTTTCTCTTTCATACTCTACTTATTCATTTCCTCTTTGGTCCTCCACTCTTTCTCCTTCTCCTCATTGTGATCAGGTGGGTTTTGAGCATTTTAATAAGGTGTCTAGTATATGGGAGGGAATATTAGAGAATTATTGGCATTTGGGTTTTGGGTGGTGGGTGGTGCTTGGTATGATGAGCTAGCGTGATATGGGTTAGGAGTGGTTAAATCGATGGTGGGTGATTTATGTGTTGGAATGATATGAGGATCATTTGGCATGTTTTCTGGAGGATTTTGTAGAAGAAAATGAAATGAAGGTCTTCCTTCGCCTGGAACCGACGTGTTGGTGGCGATAGCCAAGTTTGACAAATCTCGATTTCTCTATATCTCAACTCTCATCTCGGCGATCTGTTGTACCAACTGTGCAATCAACTCATTCTGTTCAGCGACGACAGGGTCTATCACAACAATCTCAGTCAAACCAGTATCCTCATTATTTTCAGTCATTTTTCTTTTTCCTATTATAGGATTTCGATCGGGGAAGGAGTCTTTAAGCACTTTAGATCTCGTAAAGCATGAATGCTCGGCCAGATTATCAATACAGATCAATTCTAACTGCCTGTACAGAAAATAACTCAAAAGGTAAACATGTCAGTATGCATTCATAATAGATACTGCAAAATATCACATTGGAAAAAGGTAAACACATAAGAGTTGTTTTGTTTGAAGACAAAATAACCTACGAGTATTGGAAAAAAAATAGACAGGAATTTGCCTATTGAATTTGGGATTTAGTGTATCAAGAAAGATGACTTGTGTTGAATCAAGATCTTCTTGCATATTTCACGGTTGTATCTCAACATCTACTGATTTGATATTGGTATTTCTTTGTAAAATATGAAAGAGGAAAAATAAGCTTTTAAAAGATAGTGGTCAAACCTTGAAAGGCTGCCTACGTATCTTATGAAGGAGATGCCAGGCCCTATGTAGCTTGACTGATAAATCAGCCTTTTTTAAGACTTGAAAGTGAAATTCGAATTTTGTAGGGAAACTAAAGATTCTAGGAGCATTTGGTCGCACTTTCGATAGTGACTTGATATTTGTGCCTAAGAGATTATAGAAAAAATATTTTAAAAAAGAGTGGGCTAGAGTGTCTTCAAATAAAGCAACATATTCATTCAAACAGTTATAGCATACAACATATAAACAGTTATTGCGCATCCTAAATAGATATATAACCCTTTTGTGCCAAAGGTAAGCCTAACGATTCGAAGGATGTATAGCATCATTTGAAACGTTTCATTGCCCCCAAACTTATATTTATACAAATATTATGAATAAACTGAATGGTGATACAGAATGGGGAGAAAGGGATAAAAATAATCAGTCTCACGCAGGGGTACAATCCTAACTAAGCCTTCGTGGAAAATCCTTCATTCTTGACATCAACCTCTTTTGGATATAATGGTAACTTGCGGAGATCCTTTTTTGCCTAGACTAAGTTACTAAAATAAACACTCGAGGGACAATGGTTTGTCAAACAACGTATACAACCTTCAAATTTAAACACATAGGTATGATCGTCCATTTAGGCCTAGGGCCGTTTGGGACTCAAGGTGGTCTTTCTAATGAGCTCAATACACCTTGGTTATTCGGTCGTCTTAGGTCAATGCGCTAAATCAGGATTTTGGTTTCGCACTATGCTAGGTTGACTAATAATGGTTTTTGCAAGATTGGTAACCCAAGCGGACAACTCAGGCTGGAACTTACGACAACCATTGGACGCATGGCGTATCAATAAATTGTCGATCATTCCGAAAGATGGTTAAGTATAAAAAGCCCAGCTGCGTTTCCACAAAACCGTTCTTTAATATACTATACATTTAATATATAGATGTCATGAAATGTAAATGACAGTTTAATATATAAATTAAACACGTAATTGTGCAATTAAGGAAAACAAGAATTACTAATTATTACAAATTCAAAAAGTTAGTCAAATAAACAATTACATCTAATGGTTAAAACCTAATTAAGTCCCCGCGGAGTCGCCATTTCTGTTATATCGAAAAATAGACGGAGTTTAAAATTGATTTAAAAATAAACCAAGTAAAAGAAGTCGCCACTTAATTCTTTAAAGAAATTAAGAAAACTTTAATTTAAAAGATTTTAACAAAAACAAGTTTTAAAAATTTAGAGAAAAGGGTACGAGGTTCATATTACTATTTTAAAAAGGTTTTAACACTTAACATAGCCGCTAACATGCGGTTGTCCAAAGACATAAATTATTTGACTATTTAGAAAATATTTAAAGAAGAACACTTGAGTTTGTTTTGACAAAAGTTAGTTATTTGAAAATACTTTAAAATATTTTTGAAAGGAAGATTTGTGGTCAAAGGTAAAATCATTTTAAAGGGGATAAGTTCTTCGTAAGAGAAAATGGTTCCTCTTTTAGGGGGATTTAATAAGTTAAACCTAACTACAATTAACATCTAAGCAAAATAAATAACGTAAATACGTAAATAAATTATTACAACCCAAATTAAATATAAATGAATAACAATAATGAAAATCTGGCCCAACACTTAGTTTCTGTACGTCTGGACTAAGCTGTTGGGCCACCTGTATTTTGGTTCTTTGGTCCATTTCGCTTTTGTATACCACTGCTGTATATCAGTGTATAGTTTGAATTTTTTCCTTCGTATTTCCTTTGTATCAAACCGTATATCAAATGTATATATGGTCCATTTTCAGCTTCCACAACGTGTGTTTTTGCTTCCAAATGACAAGTTGACTCAATAAAGAAGGATTTGGGCCTCCGTGGCTCATTTTGAGATACAAAGAGAGACAAGGGAGCCCATTGGACTCATGCAACATCACATGTATCAAAAAACAATAAAACTCACATAAGAACCTTTTCACTTGAAACTAAATAAAGGAATATATCATGATGATTTGAAATATTAAGTTGCAGGGTATTTAATGGAACAAAGAAGAATTAATTTCATGCAAGGAATTAGCACTTAGATACAACTACAATTTCAAACCAAAACAACCTTAAAATATATAGGAACCAATGCTAATGATTCTAAAATAAGTCTAATGACTTAACTAATAGCTACTACTTTTCCAATTAAGACATCAAAAAAGATGAATACTTAGAATTTTAAGACTTAATAATAAATCAACCTTAAGAAATATAGATTAAATTAACAGATGCAACAAACCTAGCAACATTCGTGTGAGAAAGTTAATAGGACCCAAATATCCATTCTAAAAATGAATAAATTATTTTAACAGGTTAGCACCAAATCAACTTACCGAACTTATCAGGTGAAGATACTGCAAAAAAAAGGCTATAATTTTAAACCAAAGCAATGTAAATTTGAGGTGCATATTATCAGAACTAAACAGACCAAGTTATTGCCAATACGATAAAATAATAATAATAATAATAATAATAATAATAATAATAATAATAATAATCATCTCAATGACAACTTTAAACAACTAAAACATGCTTTCTTTAATTTAAAATAGAGATAATTTCAACTAAGATTAAGCATGGAGTGGGGAAGAAAACTTCATCCATTTAATGGACACTAACAGGGAATCAATTGACTAAGACAAACAAAAAGCATTTAAAGGGAGATAAAGAAACAGAGAGTTCAAGAAAACTACAAACAAAAAGGTCGAAGTTTCATTCAACTAACAAACACAATACCCAACAAAAGCGAGTTAAGATCAAAGAAAGATTTTACCTTTTCGAGAGAAACGAACTGGAGATAAGAACGAGCTAGACGTATCCAAGCTTCTGCCACCATAATTTCAACTTGAGAAGCGGAGAATAATGAACAAAGAATTTCCGTTGCCGTCCTTCTTTTTCACCAAATTTTCACTGTTCTCAATTTTTCCTTCTTTTTTTGGTGTTTTCCTCCCGAGTATGTGTAAAATCCTTTTCAAAATATGAATTGTTGTGTAATCCTCTCCCCTTTTCTCCGTTCGCCCCTAATGGGATATATTAGAATTGATATATTATAGAATTGGGAACTAACGTAGGGAACCCCGGGAGGTGGGAATGTGTACCATATATTATATAAATTAGCATGTGGAACAAAGGGAGGTCCGGAATTTGTACCATATTGCATATAATATATATATATATATATATATATATATATATATATATATATATATATATATATATATATATTTTCAGATTGGCACATAAAATTTAATAAATTAAAATGTTTAACTCTTAATTTTTGACAATCAATTGTGTAAGACAACCTTGGTCAATTGGAAGTCCATTACATTTGATTATGTTATAGTATTATTTAATGTGATCGTTATTTATTTTTTATATCATTGTATTTTATTTTTAATTTTTATTATTATTATTATTATTTTAATAGGAAGGATGGGCGGAAATATTATTTATTATTATGATTATTATTATTTTTATAAGAAGGGATGGGCGGAAATTTTATTTATTTATTTTATAAGAATGGCTGGTTATATTAATATAGTAGTGTTGGGATATGGGTATTGTACTATTTAGTAGTGTTAGAATATGGGAGGGGCACGTATGGGTTTTCTGAAAAGGGGTGGGAATATTGTATGGGTTAGAGTTAGTAGTATAGGATGGAGAATATAATATAATATAAGGGGTGGTTAGATGTATTTAAAATTGTTATAAAAAATGGCTACAAGGATTAATTCTAACAAAAATAAAATAAAATAATAATAATAATAATAATAATTAACCTAATCATAAACTAATTAATTCAAAAAATAAAAGCTGCTAATTTACGAAATAATTTATAAAAAATAAAAAATCCCTTTTTTAGATCAATTTTGAATATTCATAAAAGGTAATAATTATACAACTATATGATTATTTCAATTTATTTAAAATTGAAAGAAAGCCAAAATTAAAGTAGTGTTATGAAATATAGCTAACACAACAATATTTAAGAATTAGAAAACAAGGAAAAAGGAAAAACAGGAGAGAAAAATGTAGTATCTCCGTATATCCATTCTCAAAGCCAAAGATTGACATTTATAGACAGGAGAACAAGCTAGAAAGAAGAAAAGATAACTAATGGGCAACTTGCCCACTTAAGGTGGGGCCCACGTAGAAAAAAACTCCATTAAAGGGACATCCATTTACATAATACTCCCCCTTGGATGTCCACGTATAAAAAATAACTTTACAAGAAATAATAGACATAGTTATTTTCAATATCCATAAATATTGTGCCTCGTTAAAACCTTACTAGGAAAAATCTAGTGGAAAAAGCCTAATAAAGAAAAAAGAGTATACACATCTGGTAATACGCCTTGATTGCTGCCTCATTAAAAACCTTACCAGGAAAACTCAGTGGGACAAAACCATGGTTAAGGGAAAAAGAGTACAACGCGTATTTTACTCCCCCTGATGAAAACTTCATTTGATATTTTGGAGACGACGCATTCCAACCTTATATCTTAATTTCTCAAAAGTTGATGTTGCTAATGCCTTTGTGAATAAATCTGCAAGATTATCACTCGAACGAACTTGTTGTACATCAATATCACCATTCTTCTATAGATCATGTGTGAAGAATAATTTTGGTGAAATATATTTCGTTCGGTCTCCTTTTATGAAGCCACCTTTCAATTGAGCTATGCACGCGACATTGTCTTTGAATATAATTGTGGTACTTTAACATCCTTTTCCAGACCATATCTTCCTTTGATGAATTGTATCATCGATCTCAACCACACACATTCTCTACTTGCTTCATGAATAACTATTATTTCAGCATGATTTGAAGAAGTAGCAACAATGGACTGCTTTGTAGATCGTCATGATATAGCAGTTCCTCCATGTGTAAATAGATAGTCTGTCTGAGATCGAGCTTTAAGTGGATCTGATAAATAACCTGCATCTGCATAACCAATAAGGTCTACGCAACCTTTGTTAGTATAAAAGAAACCCATATCAATAGTACCTTTCAAGTATCGCAAAATATGTTTGATACCGTTCCAATGCCTTCGCGTTGGGGATGAACTATACCTTGCTAGCAAATTAACAGAAAATGTTATATCAGGTCTAGTTGCATTAGCAAGATACATAAGTGTACCAATAGCACTGAGATATGGTACTTCAGGACCAAGAATTTTTTCATCCTCTTCTGGAGGTCGAAATTGATCTTTTTCCACTTCAAGTGATCGAACAACCATTGGAGTACTTAATGGATGTACTTTGTCCATTAAAATCTTTTTAAGATTTTCTCGGTGTAGGCAGATTGATGGACAAAAATCCCGTCTGCTAAATGTTCAATTTGCAGACCTAGACAAAGTTTTGTCTTTCCAAGGTCTTTCATTTCAAATTATTTCTTTAGATATTCAATTGCCTTTTGGATCTCTTTAGGGGTTCCAATTAGATTTATGTCATCAACATAAACGGCGAGTATAACAAACTCTCATTTCATTTTCTTAATAAAAACACATAGACAAATAACATCATTAATAGAGTCTTCATTTATTAAGTACTCACTTAGGCGATTATACCACATGCACCCTGATTGTTTCAGACCATATAATGATCTTTGCAGTTTTATTGAGTACATCTCCCGAGATTTATTACATGTTTCAGGCAATTTTAGTTCTTCTGGAATTTTCATGTAAATTTCATTATCAAGTGAACCATAAAGGTAAGCTGTAACTACATCCATTAGATGTATTTCAAGATTTTTATGTACAACTAGACTGATGAGATATCGAAATGTTATTCCATCCATAACAGGTGAATATGTTTCTTCATAGTTGAACCAGGTCTTTGAGAGAATCCTTGTGCAATAAGGCGTGCCTTGTATCTTATAATTTCATTTCTCTCATTTCGTTTTCGCACAAGAACCCATTTATAGCCAACTGGTTTCACACCTTCAGGGGTCTGGACTACAGGTCCAAGAACCTCACATTTAGTAAGTGAGTCTAATTCTGACTGAATTGTCTTTTGTCATTTTGGTCAATCACATCTACGTCGATATTCGTCAACGGATTTAGGCTCAATACTTTCACTATCTTGCATAAGGTTAATTGCAACATTATATGAAAAACATTATCAACTGTGATTTTCGATCGATCTAAATTTATCTCATCACCGGTAGAACTTGTTGAAAGTTACTTCGTTCACTTGAGTCTTGGGTTCACTGATTTCTTCAGGAATATCAGGATTACTCAAATCTTGACCTCCTTCAAGAGGTTCTTGTGTAGTATCATCTTTATTATTTTTTACGCTTCTCTTTCTAGGATTTTTATCCTTTGAACCCAGTGGTCTACCACGCTTCTGGCGTGTTTGAGATTCAGAAGCTATGATAGTAGTAGATAGTCCTTTTGGGACATCAATCCGGATAGGCATATTCACTGCACTGATATGTGACTTAGTTATTTGTTTAAAATCAGTAAATGCATCTGACATTTGATTTGCTATTTTTTATAAGTGGATGATCTTCTGGACCTCATGTTCACATATGCGGGTACGTGGATCAAAATGTGATAGTGATGAAACTTTCCACGCAATTTTTTTTCTTTTTTGGATTCTTTTTTCTCTCCCCCTAATGGCGGGAAAAGTGTTTCATCAAACCGACAATCTGTAAATCGAGCAGTAAATAAGTCTTTAGTCAACGGTTCAAGGTATCGAATTATGGAGGGTGGCCCAACATATATGCCCAACCTTCGTCGAGAGCCCATTTTTGTACATTGTGGTGGTGCGATAGGCACGCATATCGCACAACCAAAAATTCTTAAATGGGCTATATTTGATTCATGACCAAATACTAATTGTGACGGAGAGTATTTATTATAATGCGTCGATCTGAAACGTACAAGTACTGTTGCATGTAAGATAGCATGACTCCAAATAGTAATTGGTAATTTTGTTTTCATTAGTAGAGGTCTTGCTATCAATTATAGGCACTTTATAAATGACTCTGCAAGGCCATTTTGAGTATGAACATGAGCAGTAGAATGTTCAATTTTTATCCCAATTGATAAGCAATAATCATGAAATGCTTGGGATGTAAATTTTCCAGCATTATCAAGGCGAATGGCCTTAATTGGATAATCTGGGAATTGTGCTCTCAATCTTATTTTGTGCTAACAACTTCACAAACACCAGATTGCGAGATGATAACAGACACACATGAGACCATCTAGATGATGCATCTATTAAGACCATAAAATATCTAAACAATCCACTAGGTGGATGAATATGTCCACATATATCTCCATGAATACGCTCTAAAAAATCAGGAGATTCGATGCCAACCTTCAGGGTTGATGGTCTGGCAATTAATTTGCCTTGATAACAAGTAGCACATGAAAATTCATCATTTGTAAGAATTTTTTGGTTCTTTAACGGATGTCCAGTTGAATTTTTAAGAAGTCGTCTCATCATTATTGATCCAGGATGACCTATTCGATCATGCCATAGCACAAATGTATTTGGATCGGTAAACTTATGGTTTATGATCATATGTGCTTCAATTGCACTATTTTTTGCATAATATAGGCTAGAAGACAAAGTTGATAATTTTTTCAAAATATATTTCTGGTCTGAGACACTCTTGGTTATACAAAGATATTCAATATTCATTTCATTTAGTGTCTCAACATGATATCCATTTCTGCGGATATCTTTAAAACTTAACAAGTTTCTTGGGAATTTAGAAAAAAATAGTGCATCTTCTATAACAATTTTCGTCCCCTTAGGCAGAATTATAGTAGCTCTTCCGGAGCCTTCTATCATTTTTGAATTACCAGAAATTGTAGGAACATTTGCTTTTCTTCTTAGTAAGTTAGAAAAATATTTTTCGTCTTTAAATATAACATGAATTGTTCCACTATCAATTACACAAATATCCTTGTGATTGATCATTGATCCAAACAAAATTTGAGGCATATCCATATTTTTCTTCAAAAAGGGAATAAAGTAAATATTATAATTAATACATGATTTATTACATAAATTTTACTTGGATTGAAAAACAATATAAACATAATATTTAGTACAGATAAATAAAAAAAAATTACATATTATTAGTCTTATCAATATTCATATTGTCATCTGGAAAATTAAAGAAGTCAGCTACATCAAGGTGCATATGCTCTATATTATCTTCAGAGATAAAGTTTGTCTCTGGATTATTTTCTGCCCTTTTCAGAGATGTCGTATATAGCTGAACAAGGCGCTTTGATGAACGGCAAATCTGCGACCAGTGCCCCACACCTCCACATCTATGACATATTGTTTCTGAATTTTTCTTGGGTAAAACTTCTCGCTTTTCACTCTTCCTTTTATATTGCTGATTATTTCTCGGTGCCAGCCGAGCATCATGATTAAAAAATTTTCTTTGACCACGACCACGATTGGGGCCATGACCTCTTTCTCATTGGTCATAATTTGTCTGATTCACTTCAAGGAAGGGCAAAGAACCAACGGGCCGACTATCATAATTTTTCATTAATAGTTCATTGTGACGTTCAGCAATCAGAAAGTGAGAAAGTAATTCAAAATATTTTTTAAATTCTTTTTCGTGATATTGCTGCTGTAGGAGCATATTCACGGGTGGAAATGTGGAGTATGTTTTTTTCAGTTTATCCTGCTCAGTGATCTCTTCTCCGCATAAATTTAACTGAGCTATAATTCTAAACAGAGTAGAATTATATTCAGTTATATTTTTGAAATCCATTAATCTCAGATTTAACCAATCATGACAAACTTGTGGAAGCATGACCAACTTCAGGTGGTCATATCTTTCTTTTAAATTTTTCCACAATTTAAGGGGACTTTTAATGTGAGATATTATAATTTTAGCCCCTCGTCAAGATGGTGACGGAGAAATATCATGGCTTTAGCATGGTCTTGATTAGATGCCATATTGTCATCTTTAATGGTGTCTGCCAGATCCATTGATTCTAAATTAATTTCGGCATCAAGTGCCCTTGATGAGTAGCTTTTTCCAGAGATATCAAGGGTAACAAATTCAAGTTTGGAAATATTTGTCATTTTATGAAAATATATTTAAATAAAACTCTTACCACTTTTTGTTTACCTTCTAAAAATAGCTGGAGCCTCATGCTGATAACGTGTTATGAAATATAACTAACACAACAATATTTAAGAATTAGAAAACAAGGAAGAAGGGAAAACAGGAGAGAAAAATATAGTATCTCCGTATATCCATTCTCAAAGCAAAGATTGACATTTATAAACATGAGAACAAGCTAGAAAGAAGAAAAGATAACTAGTGGACAACTTGCCCACTTAAGGTGGGGCCACGTAGAAAAAAAAACTCCACTAAAGGGACATCCATTTACATAATAAGTAGAATAAATAAACATCAATTAATTAACAAACTTTTTAATTTTGGCAAAGTAAAATAATTAGCTTAAGTTTAAATGAATTAACTTGAAATATGGTCTATTAATTAAGCTAAACTAATTAACATAATATTTAGTTAAAAAACAAAAAATCTTTTTGAGACAATTTACGAATATAGGTTAAGGGTATAGTAAATTGTAGGTATGGAAAATTGGGTAGATGGTGGGTATAACCGCATAAAAAATATAATCCTTAAAAATGACAAAACTACTAAAATAACTTGAGAATATTTTAGTATTTTAAAATCGAAAAAGTTCGATAACTAATTTACATTGCAGGTGGTCAAAATTGGGTGTCAACAATTATCTAATGCATTTAGTGAGAATGTTACTTTAATATAACTGGCTCAAGTCAGAATCGGAAAAAAATATTCATTTAGCGAGATTATTACTTTATCGAGGTTTTACTATATATCATATACGTAAACAAAAGTAATTTTATCACGTCATTCAATTTTCTAGCACTTTGAGCTCCTTTAGATTCAGGAGTTCTTTTGTTATTATTAATTAAGTTTTGACCAATTAATTATTTATATGTATTTTAAGTAAAAATGACTTTTCTACTTTAAATTATCACTTTATGTTTATGCTTGAGAACTAATTATCATTGTAGTTGGATAAAAAAATGAAAAAAAATAAAAAGTAGAAGAATGAGACTCAATAATTAATGCAATATTGTCGTTGGATTAAAAAAATTAGAATAGGTTAGGGGTGTGTTTGGTATGAAGGAAAATGTTTTTCACAGAAAATGTTTTCCTAGAAAATGTTTATTTGAAAACAAGTTGGTTTCTAACTTATTTTCTCATGTTTGGTTGGTGAGTGAAAAATATTTTCTATTGTTTGATTGGTGAATGAAAATTATTTTCCAGAAATTATCTTTTATTATTGGCTAGAGAATAGAAAATATTTTTAAAAAAATTATTTTTGACATGAAAATCAACCCCATCGGGACCTGACCTCGACATTCAAATCGAAATTCGGCCCCGACGATCGATTCGAGATCCAACCCCGAGATAGATTTGAAATTCGATCCCAATCTCCGACCTGGGAGCTGACCCCAACTCCTGATTTGAGAATCGGTATTCAAACTGAAATCCAACCCTCGACCCTAACTTGCAAATCAGAATTTGATTTTTTAAAAAATAATTTTTTAATTTTTTGTTTTGTGGGGGAGGGCGGGTGTGTGTGTGTGGGGGGGGGGGTGACAGGGTGGTCGGGGTAGAGGTGGAGAAAGTAAAATGAAAATTTCAAAATTTGAAATATTTTTCAAAAATAAATTTTTAATTTTTTTTGGGGGAGGGGGGTGAGGTGAGAGAGGGGGTCGAGATAGGAATGAGGTACAAAATAAAATTTTTAAAATTCAAAATATTTTTTAAAAATAAAATTTTAATTTTTTTTGTCGGGGTGGGGGGGCTGGTATGGCGGTGGGATAGGAGTGGGGTAAAAGAAATGAAATTTACAAAATTTGAAATATTATTTAGAAATAAATTTTAATTTGTTTTAATTTTGTGTGTGGAGGAGGGGGCGGGGGTGGTCAGGTGTAGCGTGTGGAGGAATTGAAATTTTTTAAAATTTAAGTATTTTTTAAAATTTTAATTTTTTGAGGGTGGGGGTGTGGGGGTTGGAGCTGGTTTGGGGGTAGGGGTTAAAAAAAATTCAAAATTTTTTTTAAAAAGAAATTTTAATAATTTTTTTTTGAATGGGTAGGATCAGAATACGGGTGGGGTAAGAAAAAAAATTGTAATTTGAGATTGGGGAATAGTTTTGGAAAATGTTTTCCTTAATTTTTGGAGGAAAGTCATTTTTCTAAATTTGAGAAAAATAAGTTATTTTGAAAAAAAAAATTCCAAAACATTTAAGACAACCAAATATGAGAAAATAGGAAAACATTTTCCTTCATACCAAACACACCCTAAATTATGAGATTTTAAAATTGATATACTAGGTAGAATAAAATATGCACGCGAAACACATCATACACCTAAAATATTATTTATAAAAAATATTATATGAAATACAAATAAAATAAATTATTGTAGTAACTATTAACATGTCTATAAGTACAAAATAATATATAAAATAATTTAATTAATTTTTTCATCTTTGTAAGTTCATATACAATATATTTAACTATTGCATTAAAGTAATAAATTTATTTATTTTTTATTACATGAATATTGTATTTATTTTAATGATAAAATAGTATTTATTTCCGGATAAAAAGGCCAAAAAGAATGTACTCCTATTCAATTTAAATTAAAGATAAACTCTTAACTGATTTTCTTTCTTTTTGCTGCCACACAAAAGTCATAAACCAAAAACACCCCAGAAAAAAGAGAGAAACCAAAAAACACTTGAAGCATACTGTACAACTTACTATAAGATAGCTCCCAGCTACTTCCTTGAGTTTCCATCTTTCTGATCACCAAATATTTACAGACACAAATTTGTGGTCATCTCATTTTGCTACAACTTGCATGACTTCTTGTAACTTAAACAACCACAGATACTTTCCAATCAAAATTTCTTCTTAATTCATTATACATATGTAAAAATCCCAAATTTCCTCATCAATTTCACTTTTTCATCTTCTTGATTTCAGAAATATGGAGGGAATTTGTACTAGTTGCTTGTACTCTTCGATAACCCCATCATCAATTGAGTACAAAAACAGAAGGAAACTCTTGAATACAGTTCAAAAAAATCGATCTTTATCGACAAGGATTTGTGCAGTAACTAGTGTTTCTACTGTACAAACCCCCTCGGAGAAAACTGCTTTGCTAGTGAAGGATATTTCTAGGACTAGCGCTTTGGAGCAACTTGATATTGAACGTGGCGTTTGCATTCCCTTCCGGAAATACTCTCCAGAATCTGTATGAGAATTACTTGCTTCCTAGTTTTATTGTTTGGGTTTTATTGATTTCGGGGTATGTGAATAGCACCCTGGTAATTATTTTGCTAGTTTTCTTTGATAATTTTGTGGGTTTATAGAGAAAATCAATTTTTTATTTTGTGAAATTAGTTTTGCTCAACATGTTTGGAATATGTGAATAAATTCCCAGCGACTAATTGAGTGTTTTTTGATGATTTTTGTTGAAAATTATGGATTATTTTTTCGGGTATATATTGGAGAATTGAATTTGTAATATGTGATTAACATCTCTGATTGTTTGAGTTCTTTCGTTAACTTTTGTTGGCTTACTGGTAAGTTATGTGTGTAGTTTATGTGAATTACTTCCCGATTATTTGCTATATTGTTGGTAAAATTTTTGTGGATATATTGGAAAATTAAGTTCATTCTTCTGTGGAAATTTGTGTTTTTGATGCAAACTTTGGATTTTTAGGTGAGAAACAAGGTGTTAGAGTCAAGGGGACAGATTTTTTCTTTGGTTGGTAGAGGAATAGAGATTGTTTGGAGTTTGGGGCTTTACTGGACTACACTGGTGTATGATTATTTGGTGGGTCGTGACGAAGAAGTTGTTCCTTTCCGTGCTCGACAGCTGAGGAAGCTGTTGTGTGATTTGGGACCTTCTTTCATCAAAGCAGGACAGGTTTGGTGTTTTTAAATTTCTAAAGTTCTAGAACAATTGGTTGTTATATTTTCTGTAGGTGAGTATTGCTCTACTTGGAAATTGTAAACTTTGGAGTCTTAAACTGGAAAATCATTCTGTACTAGTGTGTGTAGCCAAAGAAGATATACAATGGCAGTTAAGGATGAAACAAACTGTTCGAGGAAGAATATACATTGCGCAAATATCGAGTACAAGACTGTAGAAATTCTATAAATTGCTGAATTGTGTAACAAAGAAGCATTTCACATCCCATTGGGTGGAAACTCTAATAGGCAGTGAAAGTTACTTTAGGATGACTCGGCAACATGATTTTAGGTGTGGTATCCTGCTTGCTAGTGTTCATCATTTTTTGGGGCATGAATAGGAGTCTTGTATTGGGTCACTACTATGGGCACATCGACTGAAAATGGTGAAATCTTCAGTGGCTTATTACTATACCACCAACACAAGTAGTTTTCAAATGGTCATTGCAGAAATATATATATATATATATATATATATATATTTGAAAAAGATAAAGTTGTATTCCTCAGCATTAAGGATATGCTAGAGACCTCCAAAAATTGGTTCCCAACAAGAGAAAACATAAAGGCTAATAGATTACAAAGTGCCTATAAAATCCGAAATTTGTGCAGCTTCTTCTATCCCTTTCTTTATACCAAAAATAAAAAGTAGTCAAGCAGTTCCATTTGACTTTATCTATTGAATTAGCCTTGTTTGCAAAGCATCTGCTATTTCTTTCTTTCCAAATAGACCACCAAATGCATGATGGTATTATACACCACTTTTTCTTAGATTTTCTCCCCCCCTCTATAGAAATAGATATTGCTTGGTGAATACACGTTAATCCCATCTTTAGAGGAACAATGGAACATTTCTGTATTCCTGAGATATAGTCAATACTAGTGACAATTGACCTTCTCTTTTCCCAATATATAGTCAATAGTAGTGCAACATGTAAGACTTGTGCTCTGAATTTACTTCACTTGTCTAAGCACATGATTTTTGACCAGTTCCATTTCTAAATATTTGTAAGACTAATAGATTGAATCAAGATTGTTAGAAAAGAATACAGATTGGTTTTTTTTCCCTTGTCTTATTGTTTTTGGATCAAGGTTGTTAAAACGTCTGTCAGATACAAATTAAAGAGTCGCATATTGAAGATTAAGAGATCGACAGGACTGCTTAGTGAGGTTCATAAATGATAGAATACAGAGTTAGAGAACTGGTCATGAATCTAAATGTGCCATATGCAGCAGATGCAAGCTATTGTTAGGTATATCTGCTGGTTATGTCTACTGTATGGAAGAGCTAGACGCATTGGCAATAGGGTGCAACTAAACATTAAGAAATTAAACCTCTTTGGTAGAATTGAGTTCAAATTGAATGCTTCCTGGTCATCTTATATTTCTTGTACAAACATAACATGTGATAATTTCCAAGAATGTGCACTTAAGCTTAGATGTCAGTTCCTTTTGATTTCGCTGTTATTCAGCAATAATGGTCATTTGTTTATTGTATTGTTTTCTCTGCAGGCAGAGGTATATTATTTAAATGGACTTACAACTCTTTTAGTTTAGCTCTGTTTTGTTGGTTTTATAAAAGATGGTGGAGCAACAAAAATATTAGAAGTCATTGAAATTGTCTTAAAAACAGAAAATCTGCAGAATAAAATTCAAAAACCTAAATTATCTCAACTAAAATTTATCTAACTAAATTTAAATTTAAACTAAATTACTTAATATTCTAGTAAATCTGTAGTAACAAAAACAATTTTCAACACTCCTCCATTGCTTCTGTTGCTGGAATTTTAAAAAGTTGTTCCTCAATTTTTGTTTCCGTTGTTTGTGATTTAGGATTGTTTTGAGCTTCTATGAATTTACATGTACTTTTGTAACATGACTCTTTCTTCTTTTGACAATAACATTGTTTTATCTAAAAGCTCTTTTGAAAAAGCTTTAATTTGGACAATTGTAAGATTTGCAAAAAGTTGTTGTAAGGATTTTTCTTCCATCACAACATCCCATTAATCATAGGCTTCAAAGTACGACTTGAACTTCAGTAACCAAATTTATAGTTTTCACTAGTGAAGATTTGTGGGTTATTCAAAGGATATTGATGCTTGTCATGATTAAAATAAGTATGGATAAATTTTTATGGGTCCAAACAGTTTTTGGTTAAAAACAGTTTAACATATAATTGGTATTGGTTGAAAATAGCCCTACGTTAAAAAGAAGCATGGTTTAAAAATTGATATTGGGACCCAAAAGTTAAAAATAAGCAAGGGTTAAAGATGGGGTTCATGCGTTAAAAATAAGCATGAGTTAGAATGGGTTGAAAATTGGTATGGAGGTTAAAAGTGGCTGACAATTCCTCTTTAATGAACACAGATCCATTAAGATCAATGGAAGTTCTAGGAAGAACTCATAGATCCGATAGAGTCTCTGATACCACTATTGTTTTTTCAAAAGATGGTGGAACAGCAAAAATACTAAAAGTGATTGAAATTATCTCTCAGTTTTTATTAAGCACAGAGGGTTTAAATAGCCAATTAAAAACAGAAAATCTGCAGAATAAAATTCAAAAACCTAAATTATCTCAATTAAACTTATCTAACTAAACTACTTATTTAAACAAAGACTACTCCTGCAACTAAAGTACTTAATATTCTAGTAAATCTGCAGTAACAAAAGCAATTTTCAATACGTTTAGCTTACCTAATTTCTTGTGCATTTATACTTCTGTTCAGAAAACTTGCTTAAGTGCCTACTTGTGTACACCCAAAGTTGGAGGGCATACATGCCAAGATGAGGCTAAGTTAAAGGGCAGTTTATGTATTATGCCTTCTTTTTTTACAGGTGCTTGCAAACAGGCCCGATATCATCAGAGAAGATTACATGAATGAACTTTGCATTCTTCAAGATGACGTTCCTGCCTTCCCTAATCAGGTACTTAGATGACAAGTGAGGTGCAGGTGATGCATGCTTTTGTTACATTGAACACTTTTCCTTTGAGCAGAAATCATTGACAATGATGTAGGTTGCTTTTAACATCATAGAAGAGGAATTGGGCCAACCACTTGAAGCTGTTTTCAGCAAAATTTCTTCAGTAACTATTGCAGCTGCAAGTTTGGGTCAAGTATACCGTGCTACTCTACGTGCTTCAGGGGAAGAAGTTGCCATAAAGGTTGACCATTTCCTGCTTGCTTGCAATCTTTCTTTTCTGTTGACCAATTTTAGTGCTAAATCTTGAAGTCTTTCCTCGTATCATCAATGTGTCAACCAAACTTTTGACGATTCTCTTTGGCCTTCTTTTATAGTCATTTGGTGAACACCTGTTGACGAACTAGTAACAGTAAAAAGACGATTGTCCACTACATAAATAGCTGAAAAATATCTGGATGGCCATTAAAAATAGTCAAGTAGTAAGCTTTGTAGGTTTGTTAAGGTCTGATATTTCACACTTGACACAAATGTGCATAGATAAATCCTGTCTGGTATCTAATCATTCCTTTTTTTAATGCTAGTTTCATACTAACATATATGCATCTCATTTGAAGCTTCTGGCTGTTTTGTAGAAGCTTTAAAGAATTGAATTAACAATATAATGCAGTGGTATTCATAATTGGGGTTTGCTCTTTCCTTTTTAGGTGCTAAGGCCGCAAATAGAGCCTATCATCTACAGAGATCTTTTTCTCTTCCGCACTCTAGCTTCCTTCTTGAATGGCATCAGTCTACAGAAACTGGGGTGTAACGCTGAGCTTATAGTTGATGAATTTGGTGAGAAGCTATTGGAGGAGTTGGATTATACCTTGGTAATGCTGCACATTCCTATTTTTGCAAATTGAATGGGGAAATAAGTTTTACTTATTTTGGAAGGCTTTCACTGTCTGTGTTCTTTAATCATCCCTCTTCTTTTTCCTTTCTAGGAAGCGCGTAATATCGAAGACTTCTTGGAAAATTTCAAAGATGACCCTACTGTTAAAATACCTCGGGTTTACAGACAGCTTTCTGGTTCACGTGTTTTGGTGATGGAGTGGATTGATGGAATTCGGTGCACTGACCCACAGGTGTGGATCTTTAGTTTTCCTCAAATGCGTGCTTTGGGATGTCCTCCTTGTATTTATACATTGTCATTCTTGTGACTTAGGCAATCAGAGATGAAGGAATTGATATAGATGGATTTTTAACTGTTGGAGTCAGTGCAGCCTTGCGGCAGCTACTTGAATTTGGCCTATTCCATGGGGACCCTCACCCTGGGAATATCTTTGCTATGCGAGATGGACGCATTGCCTATGTGGACTTTGGCAATGTTGCTGTGCTCAGTCAGGTAATAGGATGGATCTACTGTATATCTGGTATTTAGTTAAATGATGCCTGATGTGATTGAGTTTATGTCTATGTGTGTGTGCATGCATGCATGAGCATGTCAAATACAGGTCACAAGGAATCCCCGACAATCTACTATGGTCTTAGACTTACGTATGATCATGTATTCATCCTCAGATTACCAAAATCGGAAGTTAGGAGGTCAAATTTGTTGTCATTGACTCGAAGTTATTGCAGGCCCAAACAAAATGCATCTATTGCTACATAAGTTTGAGGATCTAGTAAATAATGGAAGTCTGAAGAAGGTGAGAATTGAGGGTTAAAATGCTAATTATTGGATAAAGTTGATATATAGAACATATTTGTTGATGAGTTGCATAGGATGATAATATCAACTTGCTAGTGTAGGTTGTCTAGATTCTGCAAAATGCATCTATTGCTACATAAGTTTGAGGATCTAGTAAATAATGGAAGTCTGAAGAAGGTGAGAATTGAGGGTTAAAATGCTAATTATTGGATAAAGTTGATATATAGAACATATTTGTTGATGAGTTGCATAGGATGAGAATATCAACTTGCTAGTGTAGGTTGTCTAGATTCTGCAAAGTGGTTGCAGGCCCTTTCTCTTAACTGCTGTTAAGGGAAAAGGAAAGAAGAACACCCCTTTTATATTTTGATTTACTATGAATATAGTCTTCCTAGTGGCTTTGCATAGTTATTTCTTCTTTTATGATATATCTGATGATGATGATAATAACAAAATGTCATGCTAGAAATCTCAAAAAGTAGAGTTTCTTATGAGAAACTTGAGTCAATGTGCTGAAAATCTTCAGTGTCTCTCCTTCCAATGCAAACTGAATCGTGAAGAGATGTATTACAAGATATGATGCATACTGAAGTTAATTCTATCAAGCAAGAAGGTAGTGTTCCGGTGATTTTTGTGCTGTGACGTGTGAGCCTCCCAAGAGAGTGATCATTAATGTGAAAGGGGAAGTTTATTGGTGTTAGAGGCTTTCCTGGTTTCTATCTACAAACTGGGACTAGTCTTGCTTTCTATTTGGGTCATTTTGTACCACAACTTTTTGAATTGGAAGAATCCATATGATGAGGTGTAGAGAATAGAAGACTAGGAGTAGACAGGAGGTACCTAGTGAGCTATTCTACTGAATTTCACTAAAATCCTCAGGTTCATTCTAGTACCAAATCGGCTCATTGTCGCTTTAAGTCTTTGTTCATATGAACATTCAATCATTTGTCTATTCAGAGGAGGGACTCAATACCGTAACTATGATAAAGAATAATGACCTGAAAATTAAATGTTCAGAGGAGGGACTCTATCCGGAATCTGATTTCATGAAGAAAAGGAGAGGAAGATTTTTCCAAAACAGTAGCCACAATTCAATGCTAGAGGAACTCAATACCTAATCTTTGATAGCATGGAGAGAAGGAAGAGAAGAATATTTTCAGTACAATGACCTGAAATTTAATATTTAGAGAAGGGACTCAATACCCAAAGCCTAATATCATGAAAAAGAAGAAGCGAAGAATACTTCTTCCATACAGAACCTGAACTTCAATTTTGCAAAGAGGTGTTTAGCTTGAAATGTCACCAAAAGAATGACCAAAATAGTGGCTAGAAAGGGAGTGTGCTAGAACGGCTATTGAAAAGAAACACAACTTTGCCAGAATGTCCATCGAAAGGTATGCTGCCACAATGGTCACCAGAAAGAGGTGTCTAGCTGTCAGAATAATCACCTGGAACTAAGGAGGCATGAATAGTAAAACATAGAAAAGAAAGAAAACCTTCACCGGGCGGGTGACACAAGGCCACCCTGCAGTAGGCAAAGTTACTTACATCTCTACCAAGATTGTAGGGACTGTGGTACCGTGTGAAAAGAGAAACCTCTCTGTGAAATTAGTTTGAGAAATAATGTACAAGAACAGTTCCTCATTTAGGAGTCTTGGATATGTACAATATGTTAAATAATTATTCTCTTTATCAAAAGGGTAAGTAAATACAAAATATTCTATTGTATCCTTGTGAATATAATGAAACAAACTCCAAAATTAGGGTCTACATACATCCTACCTTCCCCAGACCCCACTTGTGGAATTGCACTGGTTATGTTGTTGTTGTTCAGTTGTTGTACCCTGCAAAATTCTCCTACAGTTCACGGAATCAAGAGTTCTATGGAATAGCATCAGTTCTCCTTACTTTCAACATATATATTTGCCCGGAGCTACTTGTCTACCAGTTGGCCTGCAATTTGATTCTATCTGCCTGTCTTCTCTTTGCAGCAAAATAAGCAGATACTGATTGATGCAGTTGTCCATGCGGTGAATGAGGACTATGCTGAGATGGCAAACGATTTTACCAGGCTGGGATTCCTAGCAAGTGGAACCGATGTTGCCCCCATTGTTCCAGCATTAGAAGCAATATGGCAGAACTCACTTGAAAAAGGACTTGCTGACTTTAATTTCAGAAGTGTTACAGGTACCTTGAATGACTAGCTTTGTTAATATCCATTTTGTTCCTGTTAATTGCACCCTGCTCCCAACTTGTAGAAATTTTGTGCTTTTTCCTGTGCAGCCCCTTACTTGGTAATTATGCCCTTTGAAGTTGGCACTAGTAGATATATGAACATAAGCAGCTAAGAACGATATACATTGTGATGCCCTAAACAACAATCTCTCACCATTTAGATCCTTATGACACATAAAATTTGCACCACACTTTGTTGCACCAAGAGAGAGATTAAGCTATGATTTTTTTTGTAACTGCTAAAATTACCGAACCAATACCTTTCTTTTAATCGAAAAACTACAGATCTTGTATATTCAGACTGAAAGTCGCAGATATTCCCTCTATTCTGTCACTCTTCCAGCCACAAAGTTCTCATGCATCACCTCCAAACCTAGGAGCTTGATTGAGTTAAATATACTAGGGACGTTCAGATCCTTATATTGTTGACAAGTTACGCAGGGGTCATTGATGTAGAGATTAGTAATGCCAGGATTAGGAATGTATGAATTAGTACTGCAAGGATTGTAAGGTGCTGATTATTTCTTGTTGAATATCTAGTTTGATATATTACAAATTACAATTTTTCTTCCTATTATGAGGGTTAGTTTTCGTCAATTTAGTATTTTTAATCCACGTATTACTAAAACCCACATTCTTATTTAACATTTATCTTGCATAGAATAAGGGGGCAGCACGGTGCACTAAGCTCCCGCTATGCGCAGGGTCCGGAAAATGGCCCGACCACAAGGGTCTATTGTACGCAGCCTTACCTTGCATAGAATATTATACAGATTCCCACATAACTTATGCATGTAATATTTGTAAGGAAAACAAAAAGGAGTAACCAACATTGTCTAACGTAATACTGATTTCTATGTGGATGTTAAATCTCCTCAAACCCAAACCAAACATTTGTATAACTTAATGCCAGTTTTATATGGAGACTAAATCTCCCAAAATCCAAACCCAAACTGTTTTATGAAATATGCAAAGTGATTTGCTAACTATCCTATTTGTCTAACTACAAATTGGCTACATTGGGCCTATGTTTGTTAACCTAATTTGAGTTCAGTAAGTCCTGAGGAATTAAAAAAATGTCTTCACCATCATTTGGTTCTTATAATTGGCATTTGTGACGATCAGTTTCCACTAATTAAGACTGCACCAGTAATTGTTTACTCTTTGCTGTTTGAAGACACCTGGATTTATCAATTGAGATTTATGATGCAAATGCTACCAGAGAAAATTCAATTTGTTTTCTAACATTGTAAATAATATTCTCACTGCAGGCAAATTCAATCAACTAGTTTACAACTATCCTATTCGAATACCAGAAAGGTTTTCTCTTGTCATTCGTTCTCTATTGACTCAAGAAGGCATTTGTTTGACCCTGGAGCCAGGTTTCAAGTTTCTAGAGGTAAATCATCTAGTTTTTTAGCTTGCAACTTTTGAGAAAAAATGTGTGTTTACTATTTTGTTCTCATTAATAAGCCATCTGGTAATGCTGTTGGTCGGAACACCAGAGAAACTTCTCTGCTAATCATTTGAATAAAATTTGACACGTTGATCCACAGTCATTAAGTTTGACAACAAAAAAGAAAGACCTGCTTGGAAATGATTTTGTAGTTTGGTATCACTCTGGAATAAAGTAAACTTCAGCTCATACTCATGGCCCCTCGAAAGTTCTAATGAAGCACATTCTGTAATCTCTACTCTTCTTTTACGCAGTGTAGCAATTAAGGCTACAAGCAAATGCAAATAAGTGATAAATCATTAGGCTGTTTTGGTTTTAGGTATACACCTATTTTAGTCATGACACGTCAAATAATACGAGGCATTGTGCTGAAAATATTTGATTCTAGTAATATTACTCTTATGCATGCTATTTTGCATACTTTTTTTCTTATGTTTATGCTATTGATAATCATGAGCATCAAATCAGGTCGCCTATCCTTATGTGGCAAAGCGTCTCCTAACAGATCCTAACCCAGCTTTACGGGAACGCCTTATACAGGTTGGTTAATGATCTCTTTGTTTTATCATGCTTTATGAAGAGCGTACTATTTTCTATTTAACCTCTTGTTCAACCTTCCTTGAACTTTTTATTGATGTTGGATTTAGATTTTTGTGTCGACATACGAAATATTTATATATATTACTCTTCAACAAGTGTAAAATTAGGCCTCAGTTCTTTAAGTTATTTAAAAGTAACTGTATGATGAACGCAAAGAGTTCCTTGAGTAAATGACATCATTCTGACCTAAACAATTGTATGTCCAGTTCTACGTCTTATCTGACCTGACTTGTTTGGGGACCATGGCTCGGCAGTTATGATATACATAACTTTTGACGTCTTAATGTTTTCTGGAAATCAGTGTGGAATTTAACTATAGAAATGGGTAACGATTAAAGTTGCTGTAGTTAGGTCAAGGATAGTTTCAAAATGTGTTCTATATGGTAATTTATTTGGTTTATGAGAACTGTAAATCCAGAGGCAACTGATAGGAAGTATCGGTAGAAATGGGACCAGCCTGGATGGACCTAAAGTTTATCTTGGAGAAAATGGATCCAATCTGCTCGATATAATCCTTGATTTTGCAGCTAGCATTCTTTCTGATGGATCAGATCATATTGAAGTTCAACTGCAGATCTCCTGATAGCTAACTCATGCCGTATCCAACTCAAGAGACAATATTATTTCTATAGTGAGAGAGTGGTCAACCTCTTAAACCATACTGTGTCATCAGTGATCTGGTCAATAAGTCATTGGGGTGACTTTTTTTTAACCGTAACTGGGGAGGTCATTGAAGTCACTTTTCTGGGATAGTTGTCAGCTTTTTGTTGTAGTATTATCAGTGATTGGATGGTGGTTGTTAACAATAGGCAGAAGTTAGTTGTGGCCTTCTACCTTGCTAGGCTTTGTTTCTTCTTTCTTTCAATGATTTGCTGGGAACAAACTAGGGTCAGAAAATGAAAGAAATAACAAGACTTGTCATGTGGCAGATTTGTAGTATTTGGTTAGTCCATATCTAGTCCAACTTCAGCCCAAAAATGGAATTTTGAATTGTGTAATAGTTATTACAATGTGGTCCACCAATTTTTCTCACAATACAGTTTATCCAAAGTTAAGGTGATACTGGTCCTTTGATACCACTGCTAACAATCTATGGTGGGATTTTTTTTTTCTTCAATAGTAGTTGGATTGATAGTTAAATCAAGAGGGAAATTTCTGAAAGAGTGTCTGATTGAGTCCGGGCTGTTCTTCAACATCAATTAGCACATAGGTAATCTAGAGATACATTGTGAAATCTTATTCATTCTGGGCCTGTAGTTAACCTCATAATCAAATATGACTCCATTCATTTGGGTTGGAAGTATCCACCCTCCATTAACTCCCCTTCCTCCTCCTAGCACTTCTTTAAAAAAAAAAAAAGAACAAATACTAAAAGAAAGAAGAAACTGAGGGATCCTTGATTAAAACAAATGGCATAATGTGCAAGCTATTGACTCTATTTGTTTGTCTTGCGGTTATTGTTCTCTCTGCTTCACTTGTTAGGTTCTGTTCAAGGATGGTCTCTTCCAGTGGAAACGACTGGAGAACCTAATATCTCTAGCAAAGGAAAATGTCACGAAACTGAGCAAAAACCCTGCATTTCGAGGGAATAATAGGTACTTCTTGGCACTCCCTTCTTTACTCTTTGACGAAGTATACCTTTTGCATTATCCTGTTCCACTGTTATGTGAAACTTTTCACATTTTCTGGTTTGTTTTATCAGAGGAACAAGCAATCATTTGAAGAATGAACAGAAGTTAGACCTCACTGACACAATCAAGGATGGAGCTCGACTTTTCATAATTGATGAAGGAATTCGCAGGCAGCTTCTTCTTGCTTTGACTGAAGACTCCAAGCTTCACATTCAAGAAGTATGTAATATCTGATAGATAGATAGATAGATTATAGATAGTTGTCTATGTCAGAAAATGCACAACTCTGATGTGATTGTCTCTTGCAGGTAGTTGATGTATATAGACTGCTTGAAGACCAGGTAGATGTACCTTCAATGGCTTTGGAACTAGCACAAGGTACACTTCCATTGTTCATAGAACCTTCCTTCCAGATAATACCGGTAGATCATACATTTCATAATATATGATTCATCATGAGCTTTACATGTCTTATATGTTTTCAGACTTACCATCCGTTGCTCGAGATATATTGCTTTCATGGAGTTCCTCCGTATTATCAGACCGATAGTTCCCTTCTGATGCATTTCTCAACCAGTGATAGTTCACTTTGTTATCATGATGTAAAGTTGAGTTCTCCCTCTCCTCCCCTTCCCCCCTTCTCTGCCCTCCCCCTTCTTTCCCTTTATTTCTTCTGCTCTTGATTACATTTTTCCCATGGGATCAAGGTGGAATCTAGAATCTGCAAAGTTTTGGGTAAATATATTTGTATAGTATAGGGGAAGCAAGAAAGAGATGAAAGTCGTGTAAATGAGAAATTCATGTCGATAACACACATTTTCACAGGTATGATGCAACAAACCTATCGAAAAGATGGCATCATGTATAGCAGTGATTCTTATACAGTTCTTGTTTGCTGAAAACATATTCCCTCAACTTAAACATGCAATTCTACTATTCTTGATTTTATTTTGTCTGAAATGCTCATTGCAATGTAAAGCGCATTGATCAGGATCTTGTTACCCCGACACCTCTCCATATCCAACACAGGCGCGTTGAGTTCAAATCCCCTTGTCACTACTGTTCTGCAGATAATAAGCCTTTTGGCATGTATAAACTTGTGTTTTGCAAACTTGGTGCCTGCACATATATTTCACTGGGGTCCTTTGGTTAGGACTGGAAATAATCCCAGCGTAAAATTCTACATTAGATAATACTACTACGTTTGGTTAGAGGGATCAATGATTCATGCCTAATACAACTTTTGGTTAGACATATCATAAAAATATTTTTTGTGTCACTTCATGCAATGTTTGGTTGGCCGCGTTAAATAATATTCACAGTAAGTTACAGATTCTATTATGTTATACAAGATAGAATATGAAATAGAAATATGTTCATTGGTAATATGGGGGATTGAAATTTTTAAAGACAAAAGTGCTTTTAAATAATCACTGCATAACATTTCCTTCATAATTAATAACAAATGTACAAAACCATAACTAAACCTATTTATTAATGTGTCACTATGTGCGTAAGTTGGACGTGAATTAAACGACTAGTTAGGACCTTTAGTTCTCAAGTTTAATACATTTGGAACTTTCAAATTGAAAAAAAAAATCGCATGACATAACTTTAGGGAGTTGTTTCTCAAGTTTAAATCATAACAACCCCTACTTATTAATCATCATAACATCCCTTTAATATTATAATTGCTGCATAACTAGCACGTGAATAAAATGATTCTCCGAAAAACTCTTTGGTCAAGTTTAATTAATTTTGAAACTCGATGAAATCTTGAAAAAGTAACTTAACATCACTTTAGGGAATCTATGCTCGAGTGTAATTTATTTTAGTACCGTCAAGTGAGAAATTTGAGGTGTAAGCTTCATGACGAATAACATTTTAAATCTAAGATTGAAAAAGGAAAATAAAAACAGCTCAATAGTTTATTAAGAAATACACTGGTAAGAGAAAGTCTGAATTCAAAGTATTATGTCTTATTATATACCAAGTACTTATATGGTACTATATTATTAATCTGTACCTCTTTTCAATCATAAGTCTATATGTGTAATTGTTTACAACCTAATTAAGACAAGACACAAATGCACATGGTAGCATGTAGTATTCTGAAAGTCTTGCTAAGTTTCTTTTATAGTTCTCTTCATTTTTTTTAGTTGGGGTAGGGGAAGGGGAAGGGGAAATAGGAAGAGGATTATAAGAACCTCAGTAACAAGGTGAGTTCGTATAGCCAATCAACTAACCGATAAAGATTCTCCTTTTTTATAGTTCTCAATTTGACTGTTAGTAAAGTTTTAATTTTCAGGTTTTTATCTTTTTCTTTCTAATGCATGTTAGATGTCATTTGATGTTTTCATCCACATCAAATGGCTTCCCCTCATAATTCATGTTTTCTTTATTCATTACTTTTTAAATAGTAAAAATGTCTAAAGAATTTTAGCCAAGCTCTATGCAAGTGCATGATATTTCATTCCGACTTTGAATTGTGACTCTTACCTAACGTTTAAAATAAAATCAAAAAATTAACTCGAACCCTAACCTACCGATATAGAACAAAATGGTTGAGACGATTTTAGAAAGTCTAAATTTAACCGTACAAACTAGAGTAACTAGCAAATTATAGTATGGTATGAGTTTTTTTAAAAATAAATGACCTATTGACTTATAACCATCTAAGTAATATTTGCTTTAATATCACTTCTTAACTTCTTTAAATAAATAAAAATTGGTTGTTCTATGTAAAGATCAAAACCATAATGTTGAACTAATATATGTAATTGAACAAATTAAACATTTGATATTATGTAGTCAAAGTTGTTAACTGTTAATGTTGTACAATTATTTGTTTAACAGTATATAAAAATTAACATGTCTGTAGTCAAGTAGGGGTGGAACTTTGTCCTTATTATTTTTTTTTTTACGCAACACTTATTATTTTATTTTAGTTAATTGAACAAAAAATTATACGATTTTCATGAGGGTCTAATAAAATGAATGGATATATTTGGTAGAACACAAGATATAATACTATAAATATATGTCATTAAACATCAAAGAAATTCTAACATGACTGAAATGCATCTAAAAAGAGGAGTTAACAGACAGTAGATCAATATGTCTGCTCGAAATGTCAATGGCAGTTTCATCATTTCGATTAAAATGTAATAATATGATTGGTTGAAAAAGCATTTTTATTATAACTGTTGTATACACAAACAAAGTTCTCAATAAAACTATTGAAACAACGTGTTTTCACTTCTTTCTTCTTCTTCTTTTTTTTAACAAAAGTTTAACATTTTATATATAATTCTAATTTGGTTATTTCTATTAGAATGAAATAATATAACTGGCTAAAAAGAACTTTTATTGTAGTATAGTTGTATAATATTTTGAGTATGTTAATGGCTTGGGTAAAGTCATTCAAAGTCATAATAGCCTTTTTCATGTTACGTGCGTAAAGTTGGAACGCTTCTGTGTGTCCTGAGGTGGCAAAATTAGTCCATAAAATCATAATTTCTCCAATATATTTAAGTTTGAATTAATTATTGAGTTGCTTATTTATTAGTTAAATATATTTCAGCTCATCAAAATTTGTGTTGATATTTAGTTTAAATTGATCCAGGAAAAACTTGTTAAAATACTTTCAAAAAAATATTTTTTTATTTGAAATGTACAAGTATATAGCCATAATTAGGGGTGTACATGATACGGTATTTTAAAATTTGGTACGGTAACTTCTGTTTTCGGTATCTAAAAGTAAGATATCATTATCATACTAAATTAGCGTGGTATGATTTGGTACTTTTAATTTTGATTTTGATATTTTATAGTATGGTTATTCGGTAATCATAATTTGTTTGACTTCGACTTACATACAGTGGCGAATCCACCTTATGCCGAGGGGGTTCATCCGAACCCCCTTCGGCGGAAAATTGTACTATTTATACATGGTTAAAATAATTTTTTATGTATATAAAGTAGATGTCGAACCCCCTTCGACTAGCTCGTGTGTCTAGTTATTTAAATTTTGAACCCCTTATTTAAAATTCTGGGTCCGCCACTGCTTACATATATTCATATAATAAGGAATTACAAATTTATTTTTCAAAAAAAAACGTCTCAATTATATTAGACTTACAACAATCTTTGTTAAACAATTCCATAAAAAGAATATTTCCATCATTGTCGAGGAATCAAAGATGCAAAATCTGACCAACATTACCTAAAGTTAAGCCTAATCCTATATAATTTTATATTAAAAATTTTATTCACTGACATCTAAAATCTATCTTGGCATACATAGCTTCATGAAAACTAAAGTACTTTCCAAATAACTTGTTACACTTTTGTCACGATCCAAAATGGGTCATGAGTAGCACCCACTCTTAACCTTCTAGGTGGAAAAACCAACTATACAAATCTCAACTTAGACTTTAGTGGTTTTATTATATCTTACTATCATAAATTGAGCTTCTGCGTTATTGTCATATTTTATAAGTTGAGATTTGTATCGTTGGTTTTCCCACCTAGGAGGTTAAGAGTGGGTGCCATTCATGGCCCATTTTGAATCGTGACAACTTGAGAGAGAAGAACCACCCCAGCCTACTCCAGAGATGATCCACCAGGTTCTCACCTATATCAGTGGGTCATCCAATCAAGGATAAGCTCTCCCAGCACCTCATATTCTAGGAATACAACATGTAGTTGTGTCTCCCCGCATGACTGCGCCCTCAGGAACAAGCATGTTTCCTCGATTGACAACATGTCTAATAATGACTACTGCACTGATTCTTGCCTTGCCAGTAGAAGGTAAGAATTTCATTGTTTATTGTGATGCATCATATTCTGGTTTAGGTGCAGTGCTAATGCAGGAGAAGAATGTAATTGCCTATACTTCAAGGCAATTGAAGGTGTATGAACGTAATTACCCCACTCACGATTTGAAGTTGTTGCGGTTGTATTTGCATTGAAGCAGTGGAGACATTATCTATATGGGGTAAAGTGTGAAGTGTATACAGATCATCGCAGTTTACAATATGTGTTCACTCAGAGAGACTTAAATTTGAGGCAGAGGAGGTGGATGGAATTGCTAAAGGACTAAGATATAACTATTCTTTATCAATCGGAAAAAGCTAATGTAGTGGCCGATGCCTTGAGCAGAAAAGCAGGGAGCATGGGAAATTTAGTTCATTTACAGGTTTTCAGACGTCCATTGTCTAAAGAGGTTCAAACTCTGGCTAATGACTTTATAAGGCTGGAAGTAACTGAGAAAGGAGGATTTTTAGCCTGTGTGGAGGCGAGATCTTTTTTCCTTTACAAGATTAAAGAAAAACATTTTGATGATGAGAAGCTGACCCGAATTTGTGATATGGTCTTGCAGGGAGAGGCTAAGGAGGCTGTGATCGATGAGGAAGGCGTCTTGAGGATTAAGAGGTGGGTATGTGTGCCCCATATTGATAATTTGATTCAGACTATTCTTGCAAAGGCTCACAGATCGAGGTACTTTATACATCCTGGTGCAACCAAGATGTATTGCGATCTGAGACAACATTATTGATGAAGTAGAATGAAGCGTGACACTGTTGATTTTGTTGCCCATTGTCCAAATTGTCAGCGGTAAAATATGAGCACCAAAGGCCTGGAGGGACATTTCAAAGAATGTCCATTCTTGAATGAAAGTGGAAAAGGATTGCAATGGATTTTGTGGTTGGTCGTCCAAAGACATTGGGTAAGTTTGATTCGATATGGGTGATTGTTGATAGGTTAACTAAGTCTGCTCACTTTATTCTAGTCAAGGTGACTTAAGATGCAGAGAAGTTAGCCAAACTCTATATCCGCTAGATTGCTCGATTACATGGAGTTTCGATTTCTATCATATCAGATAGAGGTACGCAATTTACTTCTAATTTTTGGAGGATTTTGCATGCTGAGTTAGGTACTAGATTGGATCTTAGTACTGCATTTCACCCTCAGACCGATGGGCAGTCTGAGAGGACAATTCAAGTGCTGGAGGATATGCTTCGTGCATGCGTGATAGATTTTGGTGGTCATTGGGATCAGTTCCTACCTTTGACAGAGTTTTCGTACAATAATAGCTATCACTCAGTATTGATATGGCTCCGTCTGAGGTATTGTATGGGAGGAGATGTAGGTCTCCTAGTGGTTCGTTTGATGCATTTGAGGTGAGACCTTGGGGAACTGATCTTTTGAGGGAATCATTAGAGAAGGTGAAATTCATTTAGGAGAAGCTTCTAGAAGCTCAGAGCAGGCAGTATGCAGACCGAAAGTCCAGGGACATGGAGTTTATAGAGGGAGAGAAAGTGTTGTTGAAGGTTTCACCCATGAAGGGTGTGGTGAGATTCGGTAAGCAAATTAAGCTCAGTCCAAGGTATATTGGGCCGTTTGAAGTTCATAAGCGTGTTCAAGAGGTGGCCTATGAGTTGGCTTTACCTCCAGGTTTGTCCGGGGTACACCCAGTGTTTCATGTGTCTATGCTAAAGAAATATCATGGTGACGGAAACTATATTATTCACTGTGATTCGGTCTTGCTTGAAGAGAATTTGTCTTATGAGGAGGAGCATGTAGCTATTCTTGATAAGGAGGTCCGCAAGTTGAGGTCAAAGGAGATTGTGTGTGTGAAAGTCCAGTGGAGGAATCGTCCGATGGAGGAGTCCACTTGGGAGATTGAGGTTAATATGCGTGGAAGATATCCATATTTGTTCGTCGAGTCAGCTACCCTTTTCTATTCTCGTTCTTCTTTTGACCGTTCGGAAATGAACGGTGGGTAAATTGGTATTTGTTGTAACGACTCATTAGGTCATTTCGACAACTAGAGCTTTTTATTTCATAAAAGACTCATCCCGTAAAATTTTAATGGATATTTTGGACTATTCTATAATTACGGTTATTTAGTTGAGGGATAACTTTGGATAACTAATTTAGTTGATGGGCTAAATTTATAATTTATTTTTACCCTATACCACTTTATTTATTAAAATAAGATAAGGGTATCTGCCACTTTTAATATATAAGAGTTTTAGGAAAAGAAATTAGGGCGAGAGAACAAACCTTGTGCGCCATCACGAGAAAGAACGACCCTGAAGGTAAAAAATATACTTTCTGATAACTATGCAATTTTGCCTTAGATGTTGATAACTATAATGAGTCACTTTCATAATGTTATTTGTATAGAAACAGTAAAGTTTCACTTTTAAGAAGTTGTTGCAATTGACCATAAGGCATAGCCATAAGTTTGACTTGTAATCATGGCAATAATGATTAAGGATAATGATTAATATAATATTGGATAGTATTTAGGAGTATAAGATGCATGGTTATTTTATTTCCCTAGTCCACCCTACTGGCTTGCTGTTTTAATGGTAATTAGGGTTTTTTGTTCTGTTCCTTTCTTGTTATAGCTACATTATAATTCAAGTTTTGGCATAATGAAATAGGTAATTAAATATTAGGTGTATTGTATTATATGAATATCATTAGGTGAGTTTTGGTTCTAGGCTAGACATATAGTAATATTGGTGTCTAAGGATTCATTTGCTTACGAGTACTGTATACTTCATAGATTGAAAACATTTTGAGGCATTGAGAAAAGTAAAATCATTAGAGAATTAGCTTGCTTGACTTCGGTTTTTCGGTTGAGGTGGTTATGATTTATTCTATATCATAGATAGATTCTTAATAGCGATTGATAGTCATTGAGTAACGTGTGAAATTTACTATACATTTAATTATTGTGATTTGGAAGGTTGATATGTTGTTGTGATTGGTCTGAAATTCCAAGACTGTGAAATTCATAATCTTGAACTTGCCCTATCAAAAATGGTGTCTTGAATAAAGAAGGCTTGATGAAATATTATTAATGAAGTGGAATGTAATAATAAAGAATGATAAATTAATTATATTTGGATCGGGTGTCACGAACCGACATGGTATATTTGAATCGGGTCTCACATTCCAACACGCTAATATTAAAGGAAAAAAAATTAAAATGACTTAATGTTACCCAATTTCCAAAAACTCATTTCCCAAAATAGCGTGATGTGGAGACCTGAGTCCTCATGTGTGATCTTGATATTGTTGACTGGTTATGTAATTGTTCATTATGTTGTCAGTTGATCTTGATCTTGTTGGTTGCCACCTGTTAAATGCTATCGTTGATTTTCCCGCTATTACTTTATGCATATTGATTTCTATTTTGAGTCGGCCGATGATACCTACTTAGTACATGTTGTCCTGTATTGACTCCTACTTATATTTTTCTTTGTTTTATTTTGTGAAATGCAGCGAGTGTTCCATTGACTTCGACTCGACCTCAGCTCTAGTCAGTCTTCAGTACATCATATTGTAATGTGAGCTATCCTTCTAGCTCGTGTTGGATTCTCTCGGTCATGACATGGTGTCCTTAGTTTTCAGACACATTATGTTATTTATTTATTCTGGTGTTTGATATTTTCAGACTTAGTTTTAGAATTTAGATATCCTTTATGTGATGACTTTCAGGTTTTGGGAAAACATCTAATAGACTTTAGTGGTTTTATTATATCTTACTATTATAAATTGAGTTTCTCCGTTATTGTCATATTTTATAAATTGAGTTTGTATCGTTGGTTCTCCCACCTAGAAGATTAAGAGTGGGTGTCACTCATGGCCATTTTGGGTCGTAACAACTTTACAAATAGTAGTGAAAATGGCTTCTGGATCACTTTGCAAAAGAAACAACAAGGAGCATATATATTCCAACTTTCATTCATCCAATTCAACTATAGAGATAGATACAATTTTATTAAACTGGTGATATATATTTATATTTATATATTCAAGCCTTGGAAACAGCCTCTGGCAGAAATGCAAGGTAAGGCTGCGTACAATAGACCCTTGTGGTCGGGCCCTTCCCCGGACCCTGCGCATAGCGGGAGCTTAAGTGCACCGGGCTGCCCCTTTAATCTTAAATAATATATATATATATATATATATATATATATATATATATACACGGATTCTATATATTACTATAAAACTTTCATGTGGTATACAATTTTTCGATAAATATCAAATATCGTAATAAATACTAAAAAAATTAAAAGGCATACCAAATATCATACAAAATACCATAATATCCATACTGCGGTATAGAAAATTTCAATTTCGATATGGTATTCGATAAATACCATATCTGCCCACCCCTAGCCATAATCAAGAAAATACTCCCACCGTCCATCTTTACTTGTCTAGTAAACTAAAAATAATTGTCCAATATTACTTGTCCAGTTGAAAAAACCAAGTGATAATTTACTATTTTGTGTCTATTTTATCCTTCTTATTAAACACTATTCATTTTTTCAATAGTTAGATGACTTATAATTAATAGTGGTGATATAGTAAAATTACTCTTTTATTTTGTTTCTTAAGGGTGTGTCAAGTCAAACATGAACAAATAAAAATGAACTAAGTGTAATAATTTTATTAGTTACGTAAAGATAATAAGCGAACAAATAAGGCAATTCAAAACTTAGTAAGAATTGAACGAGTTAGATTTTGACCTACTTTTTAGCCCATTTCAGTCCAAGTTTTGGAGATATCAATAACTCATCCGTTTATTAACTCAACCTATGTTGATCCGTTCAAATTCAACCCAACATGCCTATTAGCCATCTATTCGGGGAAAACACAAGTAAAAACTCAAACCCGCATCACAAGAAAGAATAAGATGAAACTAACATGCTATTGAGAAACCATTCCTCGTTAAAAAGTATGGATATTACCAAAATTCCTACTGAATTTATAATGTTATACCTACAAGCTACAATGGCTTAAATACTAGGCGTTCTTCTGCGGCAAGGTTCCAACCCGTGACCATGAGCCTAACATGCGGCGCTCACCAAAGCCCTTGGGGATATAAGGACAATTGAAACTTGATTGTCGGCTACATCTGTTCAGTGCTAAAATCAAAGAGAAGTAGCGACTCCTACTGAAATGATGCAACCATATCTTTGAATTGAGCAAGGAGAACATCAACTGTCATGACTTGATGATCAGGTTTGTCTCTCACTCGAACACTCACCTAGAATCATTTTCACAGATAGAGACCAGATTTTTCAGCAAAAATAAAAGCCATAAAACTTGGCTACAAGATTTAAAATAAGAAGACAAGAAAATCATATGGAGGAAAATGCATGAACCCAGGAAACTGACAACCAAAAGCATCACCAAGCGGAATATTTGGAATGACACCCAAAAGTTTATGTGCACCCCATCAAATCAGCAAAATAAGATATATATATTTTTTCCAAGCAAATCAATCACCAACTCAGCAGAAACATCTTGCCTAGTAAAGACAGAATTATCCAGCCAGAGGTGACCTGATTGGCTACTAAGATCTATCAAATAGTTTTTAGATTCTCAAAGCTCCTTCATGTGAATGTTATAATGGGACTGTGGGAAATGTTCAGTTTGCAACTACTTTCAAATTTTTTAGATGCTACTAAAGATACCATCTAGGTGACATCATTAGAGAATTTTTTCATAAAACATCTCTGTTACCATGACTACTGTAAGAGAATTTGTCAATGAACCTCCACAAATCATGCTGGAAGCCTTTTCTTTCTAGTTCTTCACACGAGGTGGGATAGAGACAAATTAGTAATTTGCAGAAAGTTTAGCATAATATACATTCTTGTATAATAGGAGTGGGACGAAGAGGAACAAGAAGAAATCAAACAAGTGAGCCACCAAATATCTCGATCAATACAAAACATTACATACAAGAAGTTTATTATCAGCCAGAAGCTTTTCTTGACAAAGATTATTTTAGAACCTGATCGAAGTGATACGGAAATTTTTCTTAGTTTGTTCAGTTGCACATTTTAAAAAGAGATATAGCAATGCAGGCTGTGGGGATAAAGCAGTGAAGTTTGGGGGGGGGGGGGGGGATAAGATACCTGCCCACTACTGGCTTCAGCCTCTCCAACAACCAGAATATAGTTATATTGTGCCACTTGAGCCTCTCGTACCTGCATATACATTAAAAGCCACAAGCAATCGTTTAACAGAACAACAAAAGTTTTCAACTTGAGATTGAACTTGTATTTTGCTTGAGAGAAAATTTTATCAAATCATCGAGTGTGTAGCTTCAAAAACTGAAAGCATTACGTAATACCATTTGCAATCATGTACTCTTCAGAGTACAAGAGCAGATATATGAAAGATTTCAGGCTTTTACCAATTATTTTGTGGGCATCGGATGTTACATCCTATTTTTCTATTTTTCAGTCCACTAGTTAATTTGTCTGGTAGCTTTCTGAAGCCAGATGTTGCTTATAACTAATTCAAGAAAATGTCAATCCTTTTATTTAAGAAATAGACTGCCTTTCTCTTGAATTTGTTTAAGCAACATCTGGCTTCAACAGAATGGCCATCTTTGCCAATCCTTTGTATGTTAGTAGTTAGTACCCAGTCACAAAGTAGGTAACCACAATTGACACATGTTGATATATTAATACAACCTCAATAGAATGGCGTACAAACCATAATGGTTATAGTTAGAAGGATTTAATCTCTTATGTCATGGACTAAATGGTAAAATGACCACACTGCATAGGTGAGTTTTCACATAGCTATAGGTTGATCAACTTTAATGGAAAAAATTGATAAAAATTTTCTCATGACCAAGTATATGATCATATTGACCATCCTAATGATTTCAATAGTGCTCTGCACAGATTGGTGAACGAGAGGTTAAGTGACATAACTGGTTGACTTGCCAGGTGTTATGGAGTATCAATTACAAATGGGCCCTAATTTCCTTCTGTAAAATAAACTTCCCCAGAAAACAGAGAAACTCACTGTAACTGGTCCTTGGACCTAAATGTTACTGTAAACTAATAATGAGATCATATAGGAAAAATGCTAGTGACCCTCATAGAGCGAACCAATCATGTATTTTTACATAATAAATTACATAGAATCTAACCTTTTTCTGGATTGTCCTGTCACTTGTATCAACATCAACGTAATAACCAGCATCATGTATCTGCTCCCGGAGCTGAATAAAAGAAGAGCAACAGGTTAAAGTAATTTCATAATGGATTAAGTACACAGAATTATTCGCGAAAGGATATTTGTTAAATAAACTCAGGGTATTTATGTTTTATCAATTGGCAAGTTGACTTTATTATATTATGTCCTTTTTTTGCCTTGACGTATCCCTATTGCAACACATGACATGGGTGAAGGTGTTTCACGCGGATTCTTCAAAATAGACTTAAATCAACAAAAAACATGTGGTCTTATTAAAAAACTATATGTGCCCTTCAGGATACAAATACAGTGATTATGACTTATTGGGGCTCCAACAGTCCTCAACAACATACAACTCTTTATCTTCCTGTCGAGGAAGTTGGCAAGATATGGGAGCTGAGCCAAAAAGCTACCCTTCCCTATCAACTGTCCAACTTCTCTACTCAGCACCTTCAATAATTACATGTATGCGGGTTCTACCAACTCTGCGATTCAAAGCACTTCACAATCACTCTTCATGCTTTGCAGACAACACCAACAGTGCAATTGTAGATGCCAACAGAAAAATCCTATAACTCTTTTCTCAAAACCTATAACTGCGCGATTTACAGCACTTCAAAATCCTGCTTCATGCTTTGCGGCCAACATCAACAGTGCAATTTCAGATGCCAACACAAAATCCTATATTGTGTTTTTTCCCTCAAAATCTGTCTACAAGCATGTTACTGTGTTTGAGAAACTACTTACATCCTGCCTATTTATTAACTAACAAATTGAAGTTTAAATCTACAGGTATCAACAATAAACTTCTCTTCCTGTACTTCTGTTGTACCTTCTTGGTACTTTTAATTCGTAAAACAACATACCTAGTTAGAAAAAAAGGTATCAACAAACCACACTACTTATTTTAAAGAACGAATAGAAATAAGAGAAGAAAAACTAACTCTAACTACCATGAGTACCTTTTGAGTTGAATAAAAAGAATGAGACATACCCAACAGTAATAACATTACACCAAAATAAAAAAATATCCAAGGAATATCATCCAATCAGATGCCTAGAAAGATTTTAGAGAAGGCAGTCTTTTAATAGTTAAACCATTAATACATCAATAGGATAAAGTGTGTAAATGTAACCAACCTTAAGTGCATATGACTGAGATTTGTCGGAAACAGGGCAGACCATAGCTTGACGTGGACTAAGCCAGAAAGGCCATTTCCCCTTGAAATGCTCCAAAAGAATAGCGAACATACGCTCAACTGATCCAAGGATCGCTCTATGTATCATAACTGGTCTCTCTCTCTTACTTTCATCTTCTGCTGAGTATGATAGGTTGAAACGTTGAGGGAGTTGGAAATCAAGCTGTAAAACACATCATTCAGATGATACTTCCAACATGGTACAAAAGAATATGCAGAAAAACTTTAAGGCAGATGAATTTCAAAGGTGAAGAATGATACTGTTTGTGAAAATAAACCAAGGAGAATAAGAACGAATATGACCTGCAATGTAGCACACTGGAATTTCCTCTTCATTGCATCAGAAACACTTATATCAATTTTTGGGCCATAAAATGCTCCGTCTCCTTCATTGATCTAATTGAATGAAATTCTTTAAGTAAAAGGCAAGATTAAATCAATTAAGAAAATGAAATAACCAAAAAAATACTGATACATGGGGACTACCTCAATTTTCCATATATAAACAGGAAAATTGCAAGAGGGGCAACCCCCAACCCTCACTTTTTCTGTCAGGTAACCAAAAAAAAGGTACTCCCTACATCTCATTTTATATGACAACATTTGATTGTGCAAGGAGTCTAAGATATTAGCTTAAATAGTATTAAAGTAAACATAAGTCAAATTAGAATTCCTAATAGTAGAAATGTAGAATGGTGCCAGTATTAAGAGATCTGACAATTTTTAAATGAAGATTTCTAAAAAAAAAATTGATGAAGTGATTCGACACGTAAATTGGGATGAAGTATAAAAATAAAAGCACCAAAAATAGGAGTAAAACCATTGTTTTTTAATCGGCAAAAAGGGAGTACAATCATTATAAATGTAGTCCAACAATCTGATAGTTTTACATTTTAAAATCCAACAAAATTGATAGCTAACCTCCCAGGGCTTCCCATGCTCGTTCAATGCTTCGGAAAGAGCAGCTTCAGCCTTTACCCAAGTTTCTACGTCTCCGAGATATTTTTCAGGCCTCTGCAAGTCAGAAATATGTGTTGGTATACATGGAAAGAGAATGTACGCATGTGGAAAATGTGAAAAACATTCACAAAATGAATGTTCCAAGTTAAGGGCGACTATCTGTAATAACTATTAAAACAATATATGCATGTAGTATCAATATCAGCTGAAATCGCGTATAACGAATTTGAAGGATAATGGAATAGATAAAGCAGTACCGTTGATAACTTCAGGTCAAAAGTGAAACCAAATATCTTATACACATAGCTGATGAACTCTAAGACACCCTTGACTTCATTCTTAATCTGCAACATGAAGAACTTAGGTTAAACTAGTTTCCAAATAATGTATATGTTAACTGCACATAATCATAAATCTTAACCCACCTGTGACTCTCTGCAAAAGATGTGTGCATCATCCTGCGAAGGAATAGGGTTATAAAAAAGGTTGTTTTAGCACAACAGAGCTATTAAATGTTTTGCAGAGACAAATTCTACAGGAGGAAGTTCCTTGGCAATAGATTATCCCAGTTATGAAAAAAACAAATTAATATAACCGCCAATTGAACTATGTGAAAACAAAATGGAATAAAAGGACCTAAGAGCCTATAGGCTGCTTCTTATGCAGGAAGAAACAAGGAAAATTTGTATCAAACAAATAACTAATGCTCCTTGTGGAAAACACTAGGCATGATCATCCATAAAAGATGAAAAAGGAAACAAAAAAGGTGATACCTGCTGAAATCTCCTGACACGTGTTAAGCCAGTAAGTGCACCGCTGGCCTCATTCCTGTGCAGAACTCCAAAGTCAGCCAGACGAAGTGGTAGCTCTGCATTGTTGGACAGCTGGTTAATGATTAATGTGTTGCTTGCAGTGGCAATGACATCAATGAGAAAGATAGAGACACTATAAAGACGAAACTAAGTTTGGGTATGGTGCAGCAGACTGCTAAAGGCAGGTACTAATAATGAGAAGATCTTGGATTTTATGAAAAAACAATATTTGCAGTGAACATGTTGCATGTTTAAACAGTCTTCCTTTTAGATAACAAATCTCCACGAAATTTCACCCCTCAACAAGGTGCACTACCTTGAGCTTCCTCGCAATTTGACCATCTGATGTTAGAACTTAGAATAATACCAACAACAACATACCCAGTGTAATCCCACAAGTGAGGTCTGGGGAGGGTAAAATGTACGCAGACCTTACCCGTACCTCGTAGAGGTAGAGAGGTTGTTTCCGAAAGACCCTAGTAGCACTAACATTTAGTCGTCAAGTTTCCTTAATGTTTTATTGATCAAGTAATAATTTTTTATAAATAATGGAAAGAAAACATCCGCATACAAGAAGTATACAAGTGTCCTCTATGTTATCATAAAAATCTCAGAGCACGCATGATTAGTTTGAAGAAATTGCATGCAACACCAATACTACAACTACAGCATGCAAGTAAAACAAGAAAAAAGGAAAGTAACTGTTGGGTGAAGCAAAGTAACTATTGGAAAATCTCACCCCTGTAGGAACGAACCCTGTGATCAAATATTAAACAATGACCTGGGCAGTTCATTGGCTTCAGTCCAAATTCTTGCTTTTCAATCTGCAGGTCAAAGAAGCAAGAACCATTTTACTTAGGAAAGCATCTAGCTGAAATCAGCGGCCAGACGCATGACTTCTTAGAAGACAAGATACTATAACCCTAGCTAGAAAAAGTGCAAATTTTAATGTGAACAGCATCGTCCAACAAAAAGAAAAGAAGGCTAAAAACAACACAAATCTAAATTGTTTGTCAGAACTAGATATCTCAAATAAATGAAGGTCCATCTCATTTCTACTAATTATCTGGCATTTTTATCCAAGTTGAATAACCTGCAAGTCAATTTATGAGCAAATCTGATTGCATCTTTTTATTTCTTTTTGGTGTAAATGAATGGGTAAAATGATAAGGAACTCCAATTACAGTTCTTAGAATCTTTTGTATAGGCTAATCTTGGGGCTCCTCCTTTTCTTTCCTTTTTTCTGTTCTCTTTTGGATGTAATGACAGCACTTTCTCAGTGCTCATTTTGACATTAATAATATTAACCATTTCAGAAAAGAACATGTCATACTAGAAATTTAGTGAAACATGAAACATTCAACATAAAGAACATAATGTTTAAGCTTACCCAGAACAAATATATTATATCAATGTTAAATATAAGCTTTTGTTTGGAAACCACATTTATAACGACGTATTTCACAATCAAGTAACAATTATTTGTGTTGACTTTTGTAAGGTACCTTACCATATGTCTTAATCCTGTACCAATTCATCTTTTGACTAAAATGCTCACTAAGTTGGACCAATAAATACAACATTATTTTAATAAATTCACAAAGTGTCCTTTTTGCAAATACTTCTTCATCTTATAGCACTTAAATTGATCCATCATAAACTGACAAAATATCTGGAGGTTTTACCCCTGTTTCCTTTTTTAATAAGTAATTTTCCCCTCATTTCTTCATATTATGACTATGATTCCAAATTTCACTGATAGGATCCGTTCTCCAAAATCCTCTCCCAAAAAATAAGGATGGCTATTCTTTCTCTGATATGAGTGTTTTTCATGACCGAGAAATTTGTTTGGAGCCAACCCTTAAGACCAACCGTAACCTTTGAAACTCGGGGATGATGGGCAGTGGCGGAGTCAGGATTTTCAATAAGGGAATTCAAAATCTGAAAAAGTAGACATACGAACTAGCCGAAGGGGTTTCGACATCTACTATTTATACATAAAAAAAATATTTAAACCATGTATAAATAGTATAATTTTTCGCCAAAGGGGGTTCGGATGAACCCCCTAGCCACTGATGATGAGCCAGCCCCTCTATCCTTCCCGCTTAAATACAACGCCTAGTTCGCGTGGTCTTCTCTGATATGAGTGTTAGTAGGATTATTTAACTCCAGTTACTTGATCAGAATCGAACTTTAGAGTTCTATGTTGTTCATAAATTTTACGTCACTGTTTTGTATAAATAAGGGAAGTGCTTCTCTTACTGGAAATATTTACTCCTTTCAAAAATGTAATAGCCACCCGGAGAGTGCAATGACTGAGTAGTGCAACCATCTGCAGTATGCATCTCCGTACACAATCTACATTTGAAAAGGACTAAGAAAAGTAACCATATTATCTAGTTTTTCCTTTACATTTGCATCTTTACAACAAAAGTCTAAGAGAGATAAACATATGTGCTTCGAGTTACAGCAATTATCCTTTTTTGCCTTTAAAGTACTCCTAGAAGTATCAATACTCCAGAAATTAGAGGTTTTAAAAAAATGAAAAATTTATTCAGATACACCATGATTAATATCAAAGCTGCTATTAGTGCGCCAAATTTACCTCAAACACAAACATGTTCTCCTTGTAATTTGCAGCATGACCAGAAGTTTCCCATAACTGCATATTGTACATATTTGGACTCCAAACCTGCATGGATCATGTATCAAGACAAGCACTCATAAACAGAATAGCACATAATTCTCTTGATTGTTTTTTATCCCTGAACTAGAAAAGGTAACAGGATTAAGCTTCAATGGTTCAACCTTATACCTGAGGAATGGGAGTGAAGGATAAAGAGAAAAAGCAAAGAAAATTCATAGTCCAAGAGGAAAAAGAGAAGGACGGGGTGGACATAATATCTCATCATATGAAGCAGACACCACATGAACTGTTGCATCAACACAGGACGCAGGTCAGACACAACTTCCCCTTTCTGTTTGTTTTTCTCTTTAGTACATGTGTGTTCTCTGATTACAAGCCTCCCTTGATTGAGTAAGAGGAGTCTGATGTTGATATAGCGACTACACCTAATCTTTGACAAGAATATTGGAGTCAGTTAACAAGATTTTAAATGGTGTCATCTTTACTTAAGACAACTTAACCAGATTAATACCATTCAAGCTAAAGTTGACTCTTTAATTTGGAAAAGGGATGTCAAGGGTCTATTCAAGGTTAGAACATGCTACAAACAATTAAGTAATCCAACTGGTAGCTGCCATCTGGTGGATCATCTGGAAAGAAAGGAACACAAGAAATTTTTTGAGCAAAAAGAGATCTGTAATCAGCATTAAGAACAGATGCATTTCTTTAATGTTTTATTGGGAAGCCATGATAGACTTTTTGAGCTCATTACACAACCTGTAATGAGCCTTTTCTATGTATACTTTGCAGCAGTTTGCTGCTCATTAATACAATACTTTTACCAATCAAAGAAAATAGATTAAGGTCCAACACACTGCCAAACTTCCAATCACCACCTTAGGAACACCATAAAATAGAGAATACAAAGTTGAACTCAAACAACAACCATCATTCTTACTCAAAAGTCTAATCAAAGAAGAAAAGAATCTGGTTTGATGAATAAAAGGAACTGGCTCCACCTTTATAGTACCCCTACTTAGTCTTTTTTTTCTCAAAATTACAATGTTCTCTTTCGGTCTATGACTGTTCTGCTCATTCAATGAATTAGTTCCGTGCTACAGGCTGCTTTTATCCTACACCTCTCATTTATATTTTAATCACTGCACACAGACATATTTCCCATATATTTTGTTTGGTACTTGATGCTATTTAGGATAATTTTCAAGAACTAAGAATTATGGGACTGTTGCACCCCTTTTAATGTTGCATTTTATAGCTATAGATACTTCTGCAAGACTAATCCTCCAGTTTCGTATCCTTTATTTCTTAAAGGGTTTGCTTGTGCCATGCCCCCCTTCATTTTAAAAGTATAGTGTCTTTGTGTTCATGATCATGTCTCCATATCCTTGCTACTTTGATCTAGTCTAAGGACGTAATTGATTGTCAATGAAGAATTTTAAGGCACCACTTGCTGATCTCTTTCGACAAGAGGGCAAAAAGGATTTAGTCCACTAACTAATGAGGAGTGCACTATCCATCTCAAATGAAATCAAGAAACAAATGTTGTTTTAGAAAGCAAACAGTTTCTGCAATTGTCCAGGCTGAACTCCGACCAGTCAATAGTCCCAGCAGTTCAAACTAAACTTACATCGGTTCCAGTCTGTGGTTCAAATAGTTCTTCCAAAGAATATATTTAAGCACAAAGCTAGTTACCTCCTCGTAGCCTCTCTTCCAGTACTGACTCCGTATGAACTCCAGCAATTTGTTGCAAACTCGAGCACCATGTGGAAGAAAGAAACAGCTTCCAGGGCTGGAATGCACGATTCACATTTAAATATTATGAAATATTTCACCTTAGTGGGAATTACAAGGCAAACCTTCTTACATTTTTTTTATAACAGGGTAAAATAATTTCAAGGCATACCTTAATGGATGAAAGAAGAAAAGCTCCTGCTTCTTAGTCAGCTCTCTGTGATCGTATTTCTTTGCTTCCTCCAGCAGCGCTAGATATTCCTATAACAGAAATTGTTTTACTAAAAAGTCTTCATTGGAAGCAGTACTTTGACCTTCTCTCAGGAGTCAGGATAACACCAATACTCTACCTTTTGCTTTTACTGATAAATAAAATATTATTTCATTAATTCATCAAGCTAAAGGGGCAGCCCGGTGCGCTTAAGCTCCCGCTATGCGCAGGGTCCGGGGAAGGGCCCGACCACAAGGGTCTATTGTACGCAGCCTTACCTTGCATTTCTGCAATGAGGCTGTTTCCAAGGCTTGAACACGTGACCTCCTGGTCACATGGCAGCAACTTTACCAGTTACTCCAAGGCTACGCTTCATCTCCTACCAAACCCACTAAACTATCTAAGAAAAAGAGAGAGAGAGAGAGAGAGAGAGAGACAACAAAAATATAGATGAAACGAAAAGGGATAGGCACAATGAGCTAGTTTACAAACGTACTTAAAAAGGATATGTAAATACAATAAAACACAAACAAGGAAAAAAATCAGAAAAAGCCATCTAACTTGATAAACGAGCTAGACCAAACAAAGTCCAAAAGAGTAAACGTAATTGTAATGCAATTAGGACTTACAAGAAGTGAAGCCAGATACACATTGATGGATTCAGCTTAGCAACATCAGATACTTTTAAAATGAATAAAGCAACTCCAAATATTATCACCATGAAATAATTTTGACAGCTAAACCATATCACACAATATAAGGGATTATTTCCTCTTTATTCACTATCCATTTTCTTTTCCTTTTCCTCCATTTCAGGCAGGGAAGATATCAAGCATATGAAAATTAAGTGGTCTACAGTTTCATTGTCCTTTTTTAGGGAACAAATTTTATAATTCTTTTTGTACTGATTATTACAGAAAGGCATAGTCGCAGACGAAGTAAAATGCAGAAACGACGTAACCAGCTTTTGAAAGTCACCTTCAACTGTTTCTTATCTGGATAAGATATTCCATAAACTCTTTGCAAGCTTTCACGGTACTTATCTCCCCTCCAATATGCTGATGAAGCCTAATAAATTGATCAGAAAAGAGAAAATCAAATCAACACGCATAGGCAGACTCTTTCTTCTAGAAGATACGCAGCAACGCACCTTTGTACAAGCTAGTGCTTTAACAAAAGATGTATTTGGTATATGCGGACCACGGCATAAATCAACCAAAGGGCCACATCTATATACAGTGATTGTTTTGTCTTCAGGTAAATCTCTAATGATTTCAACCTAATTAAAAGATGGGGAAAAATAAATTGTGAGATCACAGCAGAGAACAGTTCCTGAAAATTGTTGCACAAACGTCTGGTAGGATCAGGACTGCAAGATCACAGCAATTTAACCTTAAACCTATTATCAGAGAACATATCAAGAGCTTGTTGCCGTGAAACTTCGATGCGTTCAAAAGGCTGTTTCTCCTGAGAAATCAAGGGAAGTTAGTTGCATGCTGGAATAATGCAGGGAAAAAAAATACTTCAACAACAGGAAAGAGCACTGTAGCCATTGTTAATCAGAAAGAGAAGATAAACTAATGAGGTGCTAATTGAGTGATGATATAGATCTTTAACAGTGCCTATCATTCCTATATCTATATCTTACACTCTGGTACAATCTTATGGTTGCATCGCTGATGAGGTATGTGTGTAGGATCACAGAAGAAAGAAGATTCATCTACAGTAGGAGAGCATATACAAAAAAGATACAAATAATTGGTTGTGCACAGCTGTGTCCACCGCATGTATCAATAGTGGTCCTGATCTGGTGAATATTCTATAACAGGGTTGGAGACATTCCAACAATTAACTTGACTAAAGAACTGCTCTTGGTTCAGCAATCAGCACAGACGGTTCTGTTTTGAATTTACTTGAACAAAGACTGGCACAAAACATATAAAATTTAATTGAAATGCACTTTCCTTTTTACCAACTTCCTAACCATATGACATAGAAAGTGAAATCTTTTACCAAGTTTATAATCACATGGAAGTCGCCAATCAAAAAAAAATCACATCAGAGTAACGAGAAACATAATACTCAACCAAAAACATCCAATCCCTTTTCAGAGAAACTTCAAAAGACAGAACTGTAGAAGTATGAAATCCAAGAGGCAACAAGCAGTTAACTTTATGCTCATTAGATCAAGGTAACTCTGACAGATAAAAGAGTAATACCAACACAGCTTTTGCTGCCTCCGCCTCAATTCCTTTAAAATGATCCTCATTTAACCCCAGATCACCGTAAAAGGCATCGTAATAGAAACCCTGCAGTGGCAGGTTAGACATGTCATAACAGATTGGAAGCAATATGAACTGAGTAAAGAATAACAATAATGAGAAAGAGATCCGAGAGGAGGGAGTAGGTAATGGAACAATGTTATCTTATTTAGTTTTTTTGAGAATAACAATGTTATCTAAATTTGCCTAACTTTTTTTTTTGAGAACTGCTAATTGCATTCCTCAGCATTAAGCGTTATGCTGGCCACTTCCAAAAAGATATCGACAGTGAAAAGTTAAAAACTAAACAGCAGAATTACAGAAATCCTAAAAAATCTACCAACTGAACAGCATCCTCTATGTTTTCTTCTTTACACCAGAAATGGAGATTAGCAATACAGTTTCCCTTAATTTCTGTAGAGAGCTAAATCTATCCTCAAAGCATCTTCCATTCCTTTCTTTCCACACTATCCACCAAATACATGCAGGGATTTCTCCCCGTCATCTCTTTTGTGACTTGCTAAAACCTCTCCTAATCCAACAACTAAGGAGATCAGCAGTGTGTTCTGGTACATTCCACTTGATACCGCAAAGACCTAAAAAAAGTGACCACAAGTGGCCAGTCACCTTGCAATGCATAAATAAATGGCTATTTGTCTCTGCATACTCATTACAAAAAAAACATAGTGGTGCTCTTTGGATTCCTCTCCTCTGAAGGGCTTAATGTGTTAGGCAAACTTTTCTGACTACCAGCCAAGTGAAGCATTTGATTTTAGTAGGGACCAGACAATCCCACACCTTTGACCATGGGCATATACTGCCTCCAGGTTGCCCCAAGATTTCCATCTTATACAATCTGTTCACATTGAAAACCCCATCAGTATTATGTCTCCACCTAATAGTATCTGGATCTGGATAGGTGCCTCTGAAGTTGTCGATTTCCTTCAACAGGCTAACCACCCTGTCGATCTCCCAGTCATTTAAATTCCTCCCGAAGCATATGTTCCACCCTTGAGGAGACCAAGAATCTGCCACAGTTGCTTCAGGGTTGCTATAAATGATGAATAAATCAGGGAAACAGGCCATTAAAGGTATCAGTCCTTGCCAAGCTTCCTTCCAGAAGAGGATCTTTGTACCTTCACCCACCTCGTAGACAGCCTGATTGTTGAGTTTGTGCCACAAGTTTCTGATAGATCTTCATGCAGATACACTATATGTACTAACCACTTCATTAGTCCACCATTGACTTGTTTGCCCATACTTGTACCTAATCACCTCCTTCCACAGAGCTTGATCTTCATTAGCATATCTCCATAAGCATTTCATCAACAAACATGTATTGTGAACTTTCAGATTTCTAATGTCCAGACCTCCAGCCTTCTTGGCTAGTTGGAATTCATCCCACTTGACCAAATGGAAGTTATTTTCATCCTTGTTCCCACACCACAGAAAGTCCCTTCTGAGTTTGTCAAGTTTTTCCACCACCCTTGCTGGGATAGGATATAGAGACATGATGTAAGTACGCAAAGAATCTAGAGTTGCATTAATCAAAGTCACTCTACCACCTAAAGAAAGGTATTGAGACCTCCACTTTGATAGTTTCATTTCTGTCTTCTCTATGATTCCATCCAGCTAGCCAGTTCCTTATGAGAATAACCCAAAGGCATGCCTAGATAAGTTGTACAGAATTGATCAATCTTGCAGCCCAGAATGCCAGCCAGACCTTCCATGTGAGACACCTCTTGACAGGGAAATACTACTCTTCCTCCAATTAACACCTAGACCAGAAATAGCCTCAAAAATGAGCAGGATCATTCTTATAAAACAGATTTGTCCTGCTTGTGGGTCACAAAAGATGACTGTGTCATCTGCATAGAGTAGGTAATTTCAAGGAAAATGGATTTCTTGAGAAGTTAGTTCATCAATAATATGTTAGGCTCAAATGATGAAATGCCACACTAAACTGATAGTACTGAGGACAGTTTCTTGGGCTTTTTTTCTTAGGATGGCTCTTTCAACAGGAAAATCAACATAGGTTATGCCTGAAGTTAATACAGCAACTACAGATACTAAAGTGGGATATAGAATCGCCCCAAGGTATTTACCAGGAAATCAGCTATCAAATAAAGCGGTTAAGTAATAAGTACCAACCAAAGTTAAATTATTTTTTGGAAACTACCTAAGCTTATAACTATCTAGCTAGCCGTTTTCACTTTAATCAATTCATATAGAAGAAATGCAATAATTCGGCCAAAACTCCATCAGCCATGCAAGATAAGAAAAGGTTCCATAACATGATGTAGACCCCAAAACTAATCAATCAACCAAACAATTATGCCTCAAAGCCATCAACTATATGAATCCTCCTCCATCCTGCTCTGTTCGGGCCCATTTCATTCCAATACTAGATAATTTGTCTCGGATTTCAGAAAACTTCTAAATTATAAAAAAAATAACTTCAGTATTTAAAGATTGGGTAAGCGCGATACCTCTCCTCTTGTTGTACAGGGTCCAATACACAATTTGCAGCCATATTTCCTCTCCAATGACTAAGAAAACCACCAAAAACAAATCAAAACTTAATGAAAGGCATAGCAAGTACTTTATTAAAAACAATTTCCAAAAATCAAAATTTGATGAAGACACAACCACAATTTGGTAGAAAAGGGCTAAAACCTCGCCAAGAATGTGAGCACTCGAGTGCCAAAACGTATCACGACCCTCGTCACTGTCAAAAGTGAAGAGCTCAAGCGTACAGTCACTCTCCAATGGCCTCAACAAATCCCAAAGCACGCCATTCACCTTTGCTATCAAAGCATTGGAACCCAAGCTCTTTGATATCTCCTTTGCTATATCCAAAGGCGTTGTATTCCATTTCCTCCCCTTCTTCACAGTTCCATTCGGTAACTCAATCCTAATGCAACACAATCATAACCTACATTCAAAATTTTAACTAAAAGAAGATTTACCAGATTAATTATTCCCTCCGTCCAAAAAGGAATGGCAATGTTCAAAGCACTAATTTTTTGTGTATTTACAAACATCATTTAACAATTTTTAACTAAAAAATGCATATTTAGAAAATACATAAAAGTACTATAAATCACAACTTCATAGTTAAAACTATTTTTTTCAAAAATATATGAGGAGATCATACTCGAGGCAAATTTTTGTGTGACTCTGCAACTAACAATAAAGTCATACTTTAAACTAATTTGTAAATAAAAGTCAACTACAAATGAATACCATAAATCACTTCTTTATAATCAAAAACATTTGACAGATGTTGAAGGACTATACAAATAGTAAGATTTTCATCCTTTTTTAATTAATTTTCGGGGTGAATTGGAAAACATTGTTTCCTATTATTTATTTATTTTGAAACAAGATTTACATCTTTAACACATACAAAACATACTATAAATCACAACCTTTTACAGAAAAAAATGATTGAGAAATTCTCAACAAAATAATCTAACTCATGTCATTCATTTAGACAGAGTGGTAATATAATAGATAATACAATTTGAGAAATAATTAGAGCTCACCTGATAGGATCAGGGGAGAGTGAAAGCCGCTGAAGTCGTTGCTGATTTTGAATAGATACGAAGAGTGCGATACGTCTAGGAATAACAATTTCTAGATAATTTTCGTCTCTGGGGTAGGCGGTAGCCATTGGTGGGTCTGCTGGCGGAGATGAGAAGCGGCGGCGGAGTTAAACGAGTTTAGACGGCAGAAGACGGCGGCTTTATACTGATTGCTACAGCCAGTAGAGTAGAGAAGAAGCTCTAGCGGGATTTTGTATACACGGGGTTTTATTCCTTTTACGTCATCGTTTGAAAACTTCGATTGGTGAGGCGTGGACTCTTGTGATTTTGGTAAAGATTATTTACTCAGTTTTTACTATATTATCTTCACGTTTAATTAAAGATTTCATATTCAAATCTGTATATGGAGAAAAAATTAATGAGTATCACATTCAAATAAATCATGCATTATACAATTTAAATTTAAATGGAACTTCAATACAAATTTCAAACATCAAATAAAAAAAATGAGTTATATACTATTTGATTTTATCAAAATATTTAATTCGTAGTCAATGTTGCTAAACTTCATATAAGAGTAGCTTCATCTTTTGGTTATTATACAATCACAATTAAAAATTTGACGTCAACTTCAATCGATTCTCAATTAATTTATCTCATCCACTTTTTTAACTAAAGTAGTTGTTTAATACTTAAGCATGATAAAAGAATTGTTCATGTGATAAGCATTTTCTACTTTTAACTATAATGTTTTAGATTTGAATCACCAAAGGAGTAAAACAGGTGAGAACATTTAAAAAGGTTGAAAAAAATATTCAAGTTTTCAGCTGACATATATAAGAATGGTACGATTAGAATAAGAGTTGTCATCTATGATTATGTGAAACACCCTATAAAAATAATCATATTTTGTAGAATTATTTTGAATGATATTATAATATTTTATAACTATTAGGGGTCATTTGGCTTGGATACAAGTTATGTTGGAATTAGTTATATTGGGATAACTCATGATGGATAAGTTATGTTGGGAATAGTTATACTGAGAATAATTTTTATTGCTTATTTGGTTGGTTATCTTCAAAATTACATTCATTGCATAATTTATAATAATAAGTTATTTGTTTACAAAAATACCCTCCATCTTATTTATTTATATATTTATTTATATATATTTTTTGCACGCTTCAGTTATTCATTCCTAAAAATAAATTCTCTCTTATTTTAACTTAAATAATTTTATTTATGCATTTCCGTGGTTGTGCCATGTGTTTTAAAAATTGAACTTTCATCTTATTTAGCTTTAAATAAAAAATTTATCTTATTTAACTTTAAAATAAAACTTTTATCTTATTAAGCTTAAAAATAAAAATTACATCTTATTTAGCTTTAAAATAAAATTTTCATTTTAAGTTTATTAAGGTAAAAGAAATTTTGTTATTAAAATTATCTACATTTTGATTGATATATAAAAATTGTCACTATCTGAACCCGGGTGTGATGACACTCATATCAACCCACTGAGATACGCCAAACCCAAACAAATGCCGAAATAATCGAAAATCAATCCAAATAGATGGATAAGTATGTGAAAGCAGAAGTCTTAGTCAACTACAATATCTCAAATAATTGATTGTCACATGTACTAGCCTTTAATACAATAAAAATGGAAGGTAAATACAAGTCTCGAAGCTTTTGTTTCTCAAACAAAACAAAGCATAATAAAAATAATAAAAAAAAAGGATCATCAGCGTCGACATATACCTATCAAGTATCCTCGAATAGCCATGGATGAAGGAAAAGGGAAACTATATTAATTTTCAGGTTCAAAACCTACACAAGTGTAGATAGCAAGGGGTAAATACCAAATAACACTATACTAAGCAAATAAGACACTAGACACAAATAAGGCTAAATAGAAACAAGTACTCCTCACATGCCATTCGAACTTCCATAACTACAACCTACAAGCAAAATAACTTAGTCTAATAGTAAATATAACTCATGTAGCACGCAAGCCAAATTAAAGTGCATCTCAAGAATTTAGATAGGCCAGATAGGTATCCATAATATTGCATGTATATCGATCAAAATTACACATACAATGGACAAAAACTTGGATAATCAAACAGATGCAATGCAATGCAGTGAGTGCCCAATGAAATGATGCATGTATGTCCATGCATCCACCAAGGCGTGTGGCACGACCCTTGATTATCGTTTGGTATCAACAACGACGCGTGGCACGTCCCTCGAATATTATAAAATAACAACCACGGTGTGTGACACGTCCTTCGAATGCAATAAAGTAACAATCACGGCGGGTGGCACGTCCTTCGAATCCTCTTTATTTTCTCTTCCATCATAACTTAGACGGAACCATTTCACATCGGCGTAATCATCAATTTGGACTTTAATGATAAGAATCAACCCAAATGCATATGAAATGCTCATGCAATAAATGGGAATGTAATGCAATCCAATACCATATGCAATTCATGTCAAGAATATCACAATGTAATCTCCACAACGAGTCAACAATGTCAATTAACTCAAATACATCAATTCACTAGATCAAATTCCTTTTTATAACGCCTCTAATCAACCTTAGGTGTATTCATAATTCAAAATCAAATCCAAATTAAACTGCACATCAATTCACATAGCATGTAACAGGAATACAAAATTCTATAAAGTTTACGAAGGTTTAGAGTTTCGGTTGCCCTAATATCGCTCTCGACTACTTCGAAACTTGAGTCTTGCCCTTTCGTCGAGGTTCTGAATCGTAAGAATCTAATCAAATAATGATTTACAATCAAATTACGAAACTAATGACACTAAAATCATGAAGTTTGGGCAAAATGGTCAAAACGGCTAACCAAATTGGTTTCGAAAATGGAGTTTAAATCCTGAAATTTCTGAATGAAAATGATCCTCAAGACATTAGAATCCATTAGAGAAAACCATTTCAAAACCGGAGTTCAAAACAGCCTACAATTCACAATTTAAGAAATTCAAAATTGTTGAAGAATTTTTTTAAAATTAAGGTCCAAAATCATTCATTCCCAAAATCCAAACTCATAATTTCTTTATCTGTGAAAATCTCTAGCATGTTAGTAGAGTAGGTTGATACAATGTTTATCTCCATATCTGCATTTTGAAATTATGCATGTAATGATCCCTTAATACTATATATATGGCTAAATTTAATTTTAATTTATTTAGAACTATTATGATCTATTGTCTTTAGATACATTGCTTTTTGAAGAATTATGATTGATTTTAAGTCTTTGACGTGTAAATGTCGATAGCAATCTGATTTAAACAAAAATGCTTAAGTGCCTTTTATTTGAGCCTTGATGAATGTGTTAAATTAGCCTTTTCTTAGTTCGTTTACTAATTTAATTTCCTTTTTATTTGTTGTGAAATTTGTCTTGAGTTCACGACGGACTCTTACCTCCTTTTTCATTTTTGGTTTTTGGGCGAAAGAGGCCCAATCTCTTTTCCTTCGAATCTGCCTCGTAAAAGTTCAACAGAAGCGAATAAACAGTTCCCGAAAGTTGATATTATAAGTGCTGATGTGAAAACAGACTGATATACAGTCCATGTATGTCATATATATAGGGAAAAAGGTGGTTGTATACACTAATATATAGTGTATATACAACAATGATATACATTAAAATCGGGACAAAGGCCCAAAATGCAGGTGACAATAACTTAGTTCAGACATATAGAAACTAAGTGTTAGGCCAAATCTTCATTTGTTAGTTATATTTTATTTATTTATATTTGATTTGAATTGAAATAATTTAATTATTTACGTTATTTATATTTGTTTAGATATTAATTGTAGTTTGGTTTAATTTGTTGAATTTCCCCAAAAGAAAAATTATTTTTTATGTGACTAATTTATCCTTTTAAAATAATTTTACTGAAATGATGTCTTTTATTTAGTCATTTTGACCAAAAGTCTCCCTTCCAAATTATTTCAAAGTGTTTTCAAATAATTAATTTTTCAAATGAACTTATGTTTTTCCTTTAAATTACTTTTAGCCAAATGATTTAACTCGTTGGATAACCACATGTTAGCGGTTATTTATGTGCTAAAACCTTCTTAAAATAGCAATAGGAACCTCTAACTCAGTTTTCTCCAAATTTTTAAGACTTGATCTGTTAAAGTCTTTTAAATTAAAATTTTCTTAATTTCTTTAAAAAATTAAGTGACGACTCCTTTTAAATTATTTTTTTCTAGATCAATTTTAAATCGTCTTTTCAACGACAAAACAAGAGTCATATTAGACTGGGTTGACAATTTACTTCATAAGTTAAGTATTGCTAAAAAAAAATGAGAGCTAAAACAAAACGAAAAATCAAATTACTCAAATGGACATTTACCTACTAAAATTTTTAGCTCCAAACCTTCTCTTGGCTTTCTGACAAGATTACCTTCCAATCTTCTAGATTCTGCTTTTTTGTAGGCTTGAGTTTTTAAATTTGTCTTCGTGGACATAATATAGCTCCGAGAAAATGTTAGCTGGAGAATCTATATATATGAGAAAGATGTAGATGAAGTTTAACGAAGGAAATTGCAGGAAAAAAATTGAGGAGCAGCATAACAAAGATGGAAAAAGATAGGTCGTACCAATCAGTGATATTAGAGAATATTTTTGCCTAAATTTCAAACTTCAAGTAAAAACTATACTTGAGTCCGCAATGTCTGAATTACTCAAAATCAACAAGCGTTTTTTTTGGATGAAGTGTGCAGAGAGAAGCAGCAACACAATAAAAGTGAAAAATACTTCTTTACAATGGAACATTGACAACCACTTTTTTTTTTCATCGAAAACATTTTTCTCCTTTTCAAACACACCCAAATGAAAAGTTATTGTCTCTCAAGCATACATCTATGTATCTTTTCTCCCAAAATAAAAAAAACGTAGGCAAATAAGACAGAAGTATTACTACTTTACTACAATACCCAATAGAGAAGAGAAAATCATCACCCTCCACTTTTTTCTTTAAAATTAGAACCGAAAAAAAAATAAAAACTCTTGAATGTGTATGTCTTAAAAAAATTCGCAATGAATTATTGTGCTCGAAAAAAGTGAGAAGATGGAAAAATGCGATAGAAACAATGAGGTGAAAAAGAACTCTAGGTGGCTGTTGAGCTTTTGATGCGGTGGCAGTTGAGCTTTTAGGGTGAGACACGTTTTATTAAACCCGAAAAGATCAAAATATCCATAAATATGAATTTTATATCATTAAGCTAACATGTTGATACTAATATTTAAAATTCACACTTCTAAATAGTATATATAATATATATATATATATATATATATATATATATATATATATATATATATATATATATATATTATTTATGTTGTGTTCGATTTTCAATATAACATTATAGTGTTTTATTTATTTATTTTCAATTTAAAATGTGACAATGCTTGCGGAAAATTTCGTGTACACCAATAAAGTTATGTATAATTAATACATGAGAAATCATACTATTAGTAATACGAAATATTTTAATGCATGCATTAAAATGATTAAATATACAATTTCTCATAAAAACTTTTGCCACTTCTTTTTCACCATATTTGTACAAATATATTTTTATTTTTTTTAACTTACTCAATATATGATATTTATAATACATCAAATCAAATATTATATAAAACATAATTTTTATATAACTAATGTAAATATAATTAATATTTATATTACTAATACCAATATTACTTATACATCATATTCAGTATTACACATCCTACCAAATGACCCCATTGAGATAGCATAAGTAATGGGCCATAAAATGAAGAAGATACCAAAAAGTTAGAAAGGGAAATTTACATAAGCACTATATTAAGAAAATATTTATTATTTATAATAATAATATTTTTTTTCACTGAACACTTATAATATAATTTTAATACATATTATTTAGAATAATTTATAAAACTCATATAATACAAATTTTATTCATGAATAATTTATTTATCACATAATTTAATATACTTATAATATATTTTGTCAATTTCTTACCAAACAAGTATAATATATTTTAAAACACTTATAATATATTTATAATTCATGCATAATTCACTTTTAATACATAATAGATATATTATAATATTACTATAAATGATAATAAATAAAAAGTATCATTAAAATCAGTAATTATTTATTAAAAAGTATTTGTTTAATAATTTTTCCAAGTTAGAAGTGTATCACTGTTCGGGTGGCGTTCGGGCCAGCCACCCAAGTCCACTAGGCCCAAAGACTAAATCACTAGCAGTTGCCACGCCGTATGCGGATCTTGAAATTCGGGAATTTGGTAGTAGATCATAACACGGGTCGGGTCAAAACATCAGAATCGCAGAAAATTTCTTTTTCTTTTCTTTTCTTTTATAAAAAGAAAAAGATGCCTTCGCCTTCCCCTCTGTTATCATAAATCGAAACCCTCGTTCTTCTCACTTCTACCACAACCTAATCCACAAGAAGAAGAAGAAGTAGCAAGCAGACGGTCACTGTAGAAGATCCTTTACCAGGTACATTTCTCTATGTATGCTGCATTAATTTTTGTTTATACGAAAATTGGATCAGTAGCATTCTTCAATTCTATATGTATTGAGTTTTCTGTGAAATGAATATCCTAATATGATTTTGCATGTTCATCTTACGAATGGTTGTGGAAAATTTAACTTTTTTATTTTTTTGGTGGTATTTTGATGTTGTTGCGAGTATATGGAGAATTGAATCGTGAATTAATGATGTTAAAGGTGTTTGTAGGGGAGTATGATTGTTGCATGAGTGACACGTGCAATTGTGTGAAGGGAATCTGAGAATTGACAGGGAACGATGTGTGGTGATGGTGGCTGACAGTCTTCTCGTAATTGAGAACTGAAGAAGAGTAGGGCACAACAGGGGAAGTATGGCTCAGCAGCAATCGTCACGGCTTAATCGCCTGCTTACTTTATTAGACAGTATCCTTTGCATTTATTTACCATGCTTCACAATATACACAGGATTTGACAGCTTAACAGGATACTTTTCGTTTGCTGGGATATATTTTTAGCCTGTATGCATATTTTTTGCCTCCAATACTGTAATTTGCTAAACAAAATTGAATGAGCTGGTGAAACCTATTCTTTCTGCTTGTAGTTTTGTATTCTTGCTTTTAGTCATGTTGGCGAGTTGATGTTAACTTAAACCAAAATTAAGCTGGCTCCACTCAAGCAACAAGATTGACAGCAGCTAGGCAGATTGGTGAAATAGCCAAATCACATCCTCAGGACCTGAACTCGTTGTTGAGTAAGGTATGTCTCTATGTGCAGTTTTTCTCTAGCTATATCAAAATTTGCAGTTCTTTTCTCTGTGTTGTGTCTGTGCACTGGTTATGTGTGTTGGAGTCGGAAGTGGTAACATTTATCTATTTGAAGGTAGAAGTTCTCAAAAAAAAGTCCTTATTTTCCGGAGTTATGTGCAGTAAATCTATGGAATTTTTACGTTTTAAATCTTTTCTATAGTTTAGCAGTATTCCATAGTTTTAGAAAGCGAGGAAACTTATTTCAGCAATATATTTATTTCTTAAGGAAGCAATTCCACAGGACATCACATTGTGATAGGTGTGGTTAATTAAATGAGTACTTTGCTGCTCAAATTGCAGCTTGCTTTCCAAAATATTACCATTTCAGTGGACAGATGAGCATAAAACCCGCTTAAAAGGCAGAAGAATGCTTCTGTAGTAATTGATATTGTATAACCATTAGGTGATGTAAGAGAGAAGATTTGTGTGGTTGTGAATATCATGTCAATCAGCATTATTGTAGATAAACGGATGTTTTAGCAGTTTGGGTCTTTGTTTTTATAGCAGATCTTGGATATTGAACTGTTTATGCATCAACTTGACACAATAGAAAGTAGTGAAAGGTGATGTAGAATAAGAAAGGAGAACTCTAGATCCAAAATGTGGAACCCAACAATATGAGTAGTGGGACAATAATCAGCTGATGACTAGATTTATACAATTTTCTGAAGTGAAACCTTTAGAAAAACACTTGGTCGTTGAGGCCTGTAGGGTAGCCAGTGGATAGGTGACGATTAATATCACTAAAATGCATAGAAGAAATAAATAGAGCTCTGTACTGCAGCCTAGTGAGTAGTATCTAAAGAGGAGACAATATTAGAATTCCACCTAGAATGCCCTAGGTATAACCTCCTAGTGTGAGGTTGTACAAGTCTAAAGAAGCCACCTAGGTAGAATATATGATTCTGGTATTGTAAGTATATTGAATCTAGAAAATTGCAAGTGTGTGTTTGGACTTAAAAGAGCTGTCCTACACCTGTTAGGGAAATTATTTCAGAACACAAAAATTATCTTCTCCTTCCTACCCAAACAGTTCTAACCTAAAAATAAATTAGGGAACATTCAGAAAGTACCCAGTTAATAATCTCTGAATAATTAATTGTGAATATTTTTTTTTATTTGTATATAATGTTATAAATGTAAATCATTGCAAATTAAACTTGACTTGAAAGCAATACTGAAACTGAAGATACAACACTAGACAAAACCTAAAACCATTAATAGATGTTTTAATGGCTGGGTCATGTAATAGAAATGATATTTCTCTTCTTTTTTCCTCGTCTCCCCTATCAAATGCTGTTGGGCTTGAGCTTACTGCTCAGTTTTTTTCAAAAGGATGACAACACAGTAGGAACTATAGTGGGATAAAATTTGGAAATATCTAGAAAACAGTAGTGGGCTTTTGAGATGGTTATTGCTCAACAGTGAGTCCTTGGGTTGCTCATTCTTCAGTAGAACAGCAGTAAAAACAAAAAAAGATTGCAACAATAGAATAGGAGGAAGAAGATTGAGAGCAGAGTATAGTGGAGCAGGAGAAGTGTAGACAAAACAAAAAATAGAATCTTAATAGTAGAGGGAGGGAAACAATGATTGCAAGAGAGAGGAGGAATCACTGTATTGGCAAATGACCCACTAAACAATTAACTCACAACATTTTAATTCCTTTATAAACCACCTTTTATGGCTAGGTCCACTGATGTTTGTGGTACACAATACTCTAAAAGACCAAGGAAAAAAGACTTGGAGACAAAAATTGATATCTTGGGGCCAAAACTGACTTCTACTCTTGTAACTAGAGCCATTTATCAATTAGGGATTTTGATTAAAAATGACTTTTATGTATCTTCTTTGGTTGTCAAGTGTCTTCTGCCCTAGTTTTGGCCTGTAAATTACGAGCTACTTCCTTTGCAAAACTTTTCATTTATCTGGACGGGCTAACTGTTGTTTGTTGATTCAGATTGGATATGTTCTTTCTCGTCTTCTTAGATTATTCTATTTGTTAAGGAAAAAATTGCTCTTGATATTGGATGTAAGATTCTTGTATAATATTGAGTGGCTACAACAATTCCCTTCTGAATGTAGGTTACACAATATCTTAGGAGTAAAAAATGGGACACCAGAGTTGCTGCTGCTCATGCCATTGGATCAATTGCTGAGAATGTTAAACATACGACTCTGGCTGAACACTGTTCATCTGTAGAGGTGAAAATGTCTGAAGAAGGAATCTCAGGCAATGTTGAAGAATTGGTAGCTTGGCCTAAATGTTATCCTGAAATAGGAGGGACCTCTTTCAGAAGGTTGCACATTCTGTATTCACCATTCTTGATACGATGTCATATACTGTGTTTTTCTTTCTTTTGAAGCTATTGGCTGCGTAGACGTAATATTCAATTGCTCTTTTTAGGTAGTTCACTGGTATTCTTGTATGGTCACTACACTTGTCATAGCCTATAGGCTGAGAAAGGGATGGATTCTTGCATTATTAGGTCACTGAGTTTTGTATATTATGCAGTTTTGACTTGAACAAAGTACTTGAGTTTGGGGCTCTATTGGCATCGGCAGGACAGGTACCTTTATTTTTCCTTTTGACCTTGTAAACCCTCTGATGCTTCCTCAGTGTGAATGCATTTGGAAAAGCTGTTTACATAAAGTGTTGCTTATAGTTATTTGAGCCTTTTCTTTTGGATACTATTGCTGTTTATTCTTGGAGTTTGTCGATGCAACATTAAGAAACAAGTATTTTCTCTATTTATTTTGGTTGTCTTGTGATGAGTGCTTGAAGCTTGTAGCACTAGCACCCTACTCAATTCTATGAAAAATGGTATTTGTGCTTACATATTACTAAACTCGGTAATGAGGATAGAATGAAAATACAAAAATTAGACAAGCTTAAAGTTTAACCCATGATTCAATTGAAAGCTTATTTATGCAATTACTAGATTGAAGATGATATTGTGCCACATCATCTTAATGGTGCATCTTAATGAATTTATAAAAAGTTCTTTCAAGGTCGGCTCGTATCTTGTGATTAACAAGTCTTAGAATGCAGACCTTATCTAAACATAAGTTCTAGTGAGTTCTTTATGCTTGCATTTTATGCAAAGTGGTGTTTTTTCGAAGTAAAAACACAATGAAGTGACAAGGTCCATGGGCTTGAAATGATAAAGGAGATGTAACCTGCACAAAAGGCTATGTTGTAACTAAGTGCATAAAACAAGATCCTAATTCTGTTACTAGGATTCCTAGATATCTAATAAAAGCGCTGGATCCTCCAAAAGTTCTTGGTGAGGCCATTGGACCAATTAAGAATAGACACAAGTAGCTTAAAGTCAAAAAGTGTGAAATTAGGGGCTAATCTACCTTTTCAACCTGTGTTACACGAAAGGAATGGTCTCACTTAGGGAAATGCACAGTTTGGGACCGGGTAACTCAAGACTTTGTGAAGATACTAGGGTCAAGTTAGTGGATAAAGAACATACCATTGAGCATATTACATGTCACTTATGTACGCTTGAGTTAATGTTGCCTTACAGTTGAGAGATGATGTACAAAATTTTCATTTGGTCAGTGGAAGATGTTCACTTCCCAATGAGGTGTGAAGGGTGTGGGATTTTGAGTCTTTTCAATAAAGCACTCTTTTAAAAGTGGCTTTGGAGATTCTCAATGAAGGGTGTGGGATTTTGAGTCTTTTCAATAAAGCACTCTTTTAAAAGTGGCTTTGGAGGTTCTCAATGTGGTAGAAGCTTTATAGTGGACAATGATTGCAGGTACATATAATACCCAAGGAGGGGGATGGAGGCCCACTACAGTCATGTTACCTTATGGACCGGTTTTGGAATGAAAGAAGGGTAAAAGTTAAATAAAAGTAGACAATGGAAACATGCTATGTTTTTGGAAGCGTTAGAGCATGTTTGTCCAAACGGCTAAAAACTACTTATTTTGAGAAGAAAATCTAATTGAATAACTTTTTAGAAAAGTACTTTTGAAAAAAATAATTTATGACCCTTTGGGGTGGCCCAGTGGTTTGGGCTTGGGACTTCCATGTTGGAGGTCTCAAGTTTGAAACCCTTTGCTAGCAAAAGCAAGGGGTTTGCCTTCTGGGTCGAGTTCGTCGCACCGGGTTTGCATAGTGTGGTTACTTCTCCTGTATGGTTTGCGAGCTATTGTATAGAAGTAGGAGTTGTAATCTGTGCGCACCCAAAGGGTAGCGGCTGCGGGTTTCCCTTATCATTAAAAAATAGATTAAAAAAAAACTTTTGTTTGGCTAATTCATTTGAAAAGTGTATTTTGAATGCTCTTGATAAGCAAATTGTGTTTGACTAATCTTTTTAAAAAATACTTTTGAGAGTAATTACTAAAAAATACAGGTATCAATGTACCTTTACTATTAATTTTTTTTTATAAAGAGAATTTTTTAAAATATCTATTATGAATGACTTTAATCAAGTTTTTATTTAATTAAAAAGTACATATTACAAATTTTCACAATGACAAAAATAGTGCCGTTTGAGATTATTTTTTAGTTTCAAAGTGTGCTTACTTGTTCCCCATTACATTTGGTCCACTTGCATTTTCAATGTTTACCTAGTAGAAACTTATAAGCAAATTTTCTTTTCTTAATCTAATGTCCAAATGTAAGCACACTCTCATACTTGTGATAATAAATAATAATAATATATAAAACGTAAAATAAAACAAAGAAAATTATATTGGTTAAAAGGTAGAATAAAATCCTTAAATGAAACTTAACAAACTTACAAGACATGCTAATTAATTAGTGAGGGGTATATTGGTAAATATGTGATAATGGCAGGGATATTTGTGTCTTGAAAAATATAATTATCTGCTTTTTCTAAGAAGCAGAATCAGCAAACTAGTCTAAAAAAAGCTAAATAGCGAGAGTGATTCTCTAAGCCGGTTTGGATTTCCAACGCCTCGGGATACTGATTTTAGCTTCTAACCAACCACAGAAAAACTAGTACTTCTTTTAGAAGCAGTTTTAATGGTTGGAGACTCACCTCAATTTTCGAAAAAAGTGTTTTTTCTCCAAAAAAGTGCTTTTGGCCTCCCAACCGCTTGACCAAACAGGCTCTTAAGTCACGTGGCAATGATATCCTGGAGTGTTCTCCTTCCAAGTATCTACAAGATATCAAGCGTGAAGCATGTTGCAATAATATTCTTAAATGTTGCTTTCCTAACTATCTACAACTACCAAGCTTGTAGCACCTGGCAATTATCATGTTCATGTGGTGCATGAGGGTCTCTTTGTGAATTGAGGTTCAAGGTATTCTACAAGATTGATAGAGATGGGTTCCGAAACCTGATAGAATTACTCAACTGACAGGATATGACACAATTAGAGCAAGATACATGTAATGGGAAAGGCAAGTGAGTGTATTGTTCATGGTGAAGTGCTACAACAAATTGTTAAAAAGAGGGTATTTGGTTTGAATTCCTAGAGTCAAGGAAGGTATGTTATTTCACGTGGCTGGTAGTGAGTTCCGCTGTCCTAATAGTTAAAAATCCCTAAAAGTAAGTTAATGTACATCTGCTGGGTTTACAAATAGTTGGATGAAGGTCATTTCTTAGTGCATTTCGAGGTAGCAAGTCATTTTTTAATGATCCAACATAATATTTGCATTTCGTTGAAGACAAATGCACAAATTGACCGCCAATGTCTTGAATTTTAGAATGTGTGCCCTGTTTTCCTTGATCTAGTGATTTCTTTTTGCTATTTTTTTTTTGAATTTTGCTTGTTTGTTGTTTTTTGGAAGTAAGATACATGTGCATTACCTAATGCTTTGTATTGTCTTTCTTCAGGAGTATGATATTCCTACGGACAATAGCAAGAATTCAAGGGAGCGGTTGGCCCGCCAGAAACAAAACCTGCGACGTCGATTGGGTGAGTTCACATCAATTGCTGACTAGCTGACCTATTTTATTGATAACTAATGATTTTTATGCCATTAAAACTACTTTATAACTAAATCAGAAAGATTTCTGATTGAAGTGCTTCTTGTGTGTTAGTGGTATTGAAACCACTAAAATTGGTTGACTCTATAAATGGGCGAGAAAACTTTGCAGGTTGGTGGGTAGGGGAGAGTTGTCAAATGGTACAAAGCTTTGTTCATAGAGAGGCTTTAATTAGATCTGCCGTTCAAAAAATCTTAATTGGTTTGTTTTACCCAATCATTGTCCTGCTTTTGTGGAGGTAAGTCTAGGTGGAAATTAGCCTGTCTTGGGAGAAGGTGAATGCATGCCATAAATTGATTGGAGAAGATTCAGAAGAAATTTTTCTAGGATTTGTAATATGAAGGTGACATTGAGTGCTATAATCGTTCGGCGAGAATGACAAATTAAATGAGTAGATGTTAGCAATTTTCCTTGGATATGCAGGTCTGGAACTTTGGCAGACTGATCTGGGTGCTTTCTCACAGTTGGTCAGAAATGGATTAGCTTGTCTTAAATATCTTGTATGTGAAAGAGTAACTAAAATCTATTTCTTTCCTAAAGTGAAGTGGTGATTGGTAAATGAAGGGGGAAGGCTGCTCTGTGACGATCATGTACTGAGATTTTGGCAATCGAAATTGAGGCCCGATAAAAGAGAGGAGTTTCTTATAAGATATTTCAAGAGTGAGGGTATCTTGTGAGGGGCTCTAATAATAGGTTCAGCTCTGTTACACTGATCACGTATTGTGCAATCAACAAGATATCCTATCTCTTGGATATATATATCTGTGTCTGTGTGTGTGTGTGTTTGTGGCCTTGAAACTTCTGATGGTGTTTGCTTCTATTATTGCAAGCCTTGGAAACAGCCTCTGGCAGAAATGCAAGGTAAGGCTGCGTACAATAGACCCTTGTGGTCAGGCCCTTCCCCGGACCCTGCGCATAGCGGGAGCCTTAGTGCACCGGGCTGCCCTTTTAGTTTTATGCGCCTAAACACTCTAAAACTAGCAGAGACTATTATCTCCATGAAGGGCTTGAAAAGGTTAATATATAAAGAGGTTTAATGAGCATCTTCTAGTCAAGCTCCTCTTCTCTCCTGCCACTTACGGTAGATGAAGATCTTCCACGGATGGCAATGATAAAGTTTCTTCAAAGAAGAAGCTTCTTTTTCTTTTCTTCTTGTTTCCACATTATACATGGGATATGCTGTTTTTTCTTTGGGGGTGGGGGTTGTGAAGGGAGATTGAAGATGTATTGCAAAAGATGAGTAAGGAGGAGGAAGCTTGAAAGCTAGATGGATGAAGGGCCTCTGGGGCTTTGGTCTAGTGGTAGGAGAGCAACATATGGTGTGCAGGTTAGACGCTTGCTCGTCGAGGGGTGTACCCATTATCCAGCGAGTTTGAACCGTACACCATTGGCCCTCAAGATTTTTTCCGTTATCAAAGAACAAGAAAAAGGAAGCTAGATGAATGAGAGGTGACCTGGTACCATTAAGAAGAGCGAGAATTGCAACTCACGCTAAATAATTCTAATCAATATCGATTATTTAGTTTCCTATGTTATGTTGTGGATTACATTTGGGCAATGTGTTCACCCACTTTCCTCCTTATGTTAGGGGCCCATTGTTTGCATAGTATTACTAAGATAAAAGTTCAAGTTTTACTCTATTTTAGTGGAAGTGGGTGCAAAAGTAGATTTTAGAAGTACCTTGTTGACAAATAAAAATAAAAGAGTACTGAATTTTGTGGAGAATTGGTTTCCCTTTTAGAAAATTAGACATAATTTTGGGATAAACCTAAAATGAGCGTTGCACAGTTAATAAACCTGAGCATGTTCTTAGAAACCACCAAGGCTTATCTTATTGACATTGTTCAAGATGGCAGCTATGCAAGAAAGTAATCTTTTCCATTGTTTGCTTCCTTTTCAAACTCTCTGATTTCACTGGGAGTATATTAACCCTGATGCTGGTTTTTGCTTCAATTGTTGTGCATCTAGAATCACCTCATGCTGTATTATGTTCTTTTCTTTGCGGTGGGGATGGGAAGGAGTAAATTGGAAATTTCTTAGGTTGGTATTCCTTACTGTTATCGTTGAACTTTCATGCCACTTGGAGAAGAAACAAATGGGATTTATGCTGTAATTTATTTCATTCAACCAAAAGAATACGAGTTTTTAGAACTTAGTGCAGTTCTCTATATTTGTATCTGTGATTACCATGTAAATTTCGTAGAAACCGCTAAAAAATGTTTCTTATTGGGTGGTCGATGGTAGTTTTGATCTGTAGAAAGCAAAACTTGAGGATATGTCGTGTGATTAGATGCGAGGCAGCTATGGGAGGACGAAGCTGTGCTAGGTATGTGAGGTTTTTATGAAGTACTTCATAGATTGAATCTCAGTTATACACCTGACCACCTGCTGTGGGAGAAGCAAAACTGTGTGAGTTTATTAACGAGTTTCCCTATTTTAAGTTACATAACCACCCTAAGTGCATGCACTAGCATGCCTTGATGATGATAGTTCTTGAATCATTTAGGTCAAATTGTCCACATCAAACTTAACCCTTGTTTCTATACATCAGTAGATGGCTGATATAGCAGTGTGTAGTAGCCTCACATTTACTGGTGCAGATATTGGTACTGCTGGGCTGTGGACTTGTTCTGTCTAAAGTGCATTTCAGCTTAGTAAACTGTAGATGCTGTAAGTTAGAAGAATGCTCCAATGTTCATCTAAGTCCAACTAATTAGAAGTCGCTAGTGGAAATAAGTTTTCTTAGGGAACGTGTTTACTCTTTCAATTTCAACTTTCACTCGTTGTTGCTCATTTTTCTTGATTGAGTTAATTGCTATCAGTTTTTAGATGGTAACTATTTTTTCCTCACATGAAAAATCTTGACAGTGGTTCCCTCGTCTTTGCTAGTTGATGTAGCGGGTTGCTTTTTTATTCTCTTTCTCATGTGGCTAAACAAATAAATTATTTGTAAACTAACAGGTAGTCATTCTCGTAATCAGGATTAGATGTGTGTGAACAGTTCATGGATGTCAATGAAATGATAAGGGATGAGGACCTGATCATGCAGAGAGCTAATTCTCCAGGAAATGGTGTTGCTGCTCAGTATTATTCATCGAGGCCTGTTGGCAATATCCGGCATTATGTTGCAAAAATGGTACCAAGTGTCAGATCTCGGAGGCCAAGTGCACGGGAACTAAATCTTTTGAAGCGGAAAGCAAAAATAAGCTCAAAGGACCAAACAAAAGGATGGAATAAGGATGGAGATGCAGAAGCTCCACAATCACAAGATATAATATCTCCTAGGGGCATGTGTCCTGATATGTCGAGCTCTAATAAGGTTACAAGATATTCTAACTGTGCTGTACACATAAATAATTCAGATACAAGGTGCTACTAACATTGATATGCATATGTATTTTCACTCATATACTGAAAGGTGCTCTCTTCTAGTATCATCATGTTTTTGGGTTTTGCTATGATCACTTTTTCTTTGTTTTCTTTGTCTTTTGAGATTCAAAATTCATATTTACTTGCTCTCCTATCATACCGAGTATGTTAGAGAAAGATATCTATGTGTGTACTGGAGTGAAAAATTTCTTTACATTCAATGTGTCCTTTTCTTTGTTCATGATCTTTTAGAGTTCACAGGATATCGGATATCCTAATTATGGTAGATTATTTTATAATTTCTTTTGGATGCATTTTAGATTTTTTTCTTTCTATTTTTCTTATTTCGTTTGTGGATAGATGTTACTTAGTACCAGTCTTGAAGGGTGAATCTTGTATGGGCATTGTACATGAGGATTTGTTTTGTTTTTTCCTGTCAATGTGTGCTATGTTGTGGTGTTTTCGTGATGTTATCTTGCTTTCAGGTTCTAAATAAGTTTGTTAGTTTGGAACTTCTAAATCCCTGGGTCTTCTTTGTGCAATTGCTATTAAACCTAAGTCCACTTATTAAATTGGGAAAAGTCTAGGTCTCCAGGTTTCTGTCCAGGATTATACTTGAATCTTGTCTTGACACCATAACTATATCTACTTTGAACTGGACCTCTCCATCTATTTGTTATCCGTAGTTGCTTTGCCTTGCTTCTAGTAAGTTCATCTATTTGGTGCCGCGTTTCTTTTACAAATTGATGTTCATTGCTACTGAATTTGTATGGAAGTGCAACTTGCAGTCTTTTTCTGTGAATGGTTTTTTCAGGACCAAGTTTAGGAATGTGGGCTGTTCTTAAATAATTGTCTGTGTGTTTGGCAGAGTTCAATGTTGCCTTTGTAGATACCTAGGCTACTCTTTCCTTTATCCTGATGTCTTTCTCTGGCTATGCAATGCTGTTGTAAAAGGAAAACAGTTCTTGATATCTGGATGTCTGTTTTAGGCTTTATGATTCCTGCCTGCAAAGTAAACCCAAATGACAAACTGGACATAAACTTGTTCGGAATTGGACTGGCATCGTATCTAGAGGATGTTGTTGATGTGGAGCCAATAAATTTGAGAACCATCTAAGCTAGTATGGCTCAGTGAATCTGGTAGTTATATTTTCATGTAAATTTGTGATTAAAGGTTATGGGCCGCGTAAGTTTGTAGCTATTAATTACAGTTGAGAACTTGAGATCATGTGTGCAAAATATGGCACCACTGGTGATTTTGAACAATTGCTTATTCTGGTAAGTTTTAGGAGAGTTTTGAAACTGTAGCAGTGGGTTACTTTGAACTGTTTGTATAGAATTGAAGGTATGGTCAGTTGACATTAAACTTGGTAACTGCCCTGTATATTTGACACTAAAGCTTGCGGGGTGAATTAGTTGGTTGTTGGTTAATTTACAGTTAAGATCATGTATGCAAGATGTGGCACGTTTGTCTAAAATTCTTATTGTTAGTGGTTTATTTGGTCATTTAATGTAGTTTTAAACTGTTCAGGTCGTTAAGTATTGAAGGTGTGGTGGATGTATGACTAAAATAGAGTTCTTCATTAACAATATGACTGACATAGAGTTGGGTGTTTTATAGAATTGAAAGTATGATAAATAAAAAGGAACTTATTCGTTTTAACAATCAATATTGTTTCATCCAAAGAAAGAATAAATAATATTTATGATCAGTAGAGATACGGCTTTAACATACCTACCCTTGAAGATCAATCTGAATCATCCTTTTGATCTGATAAGATATTTTCTATTATCAATTAACTATGCCGCGATTTCAAACTTCTTTATTCTTTTCTAAAGCTTGTATTCATGGAAATGCCAATAGTCTCCACTATGTTAATTTTTTCTTGTAGAAAAAATTGCTGGTTTATTATTTTTGATAAATTTATGTATGTCATTTCACGGACTTCTGCATTAAAATAGCATGTGCTTAAGTAATTATCAATTTTTCTCAATATTATCAACCTCAAATATCCAAGTCTTGAAATATATTTTCTGCAGCTACTTGGTGAAAACATCTCTGATGAAGATGGTCTAGAGTATGATGGAGATAAGATTTGGCCATTTCAGAGTTTTGTTGAGCAACTCATCCTTGATATGTTTGATCCTTGTAAGCAACTTCGATTATCCTGTTGTGCTTAATTCATTTCATGGTTTTCTTCTGAGATATTTGTTTCTGATTTCTTCTTCAGTATGGGAGGTTCGTCATGGCAGTGTCATGGCTATGAGAGAGATCTTAACTCATCAAGGTGCTAATGCAGGAGTAATCATTCCAGACTTGAGATGTGATAGTGCATTAAATATTAAAATAGAAGAGAGGGTAGACGAGAATACTGTCAAAAGGGAGAGACCCATTGATCTGAATATGCAAGTTCCACTTGATGAGCTAGAGTCAGTTTCCAAGAAACTGAAGGTTCAACCTGAAGATGCATCTTATTTGCCGATGGATACCATGGTCTGTACAAGCAGGGATGGTGATCCTGGTGGTGTTACTGTAAAAGTGGAAGATGTTGGATTGAGTTTGGCTGTTGAACAGGCAAATGGTGAATTTAGCATTGGTTCTGTTAAGTTGGAGACTCAATCTCATCTCAGTGGTGGAAGTCTGGGTAATGATATGTCAGATGAGAAGGGGGGTGGCATGGATAAGACTTCGATGGAAAAGATGGGTATTCTAGAAAACCTTCCTGAGAATTGTGAGCTGATGAACTTGGTTAAATTGGCTAGGCATTCTTGGCTCAAGAATTGTGAATTTCTTCAGGATTGTGCTATTCGTTTCTTATGTGTCTTATCATTGGAACGGTATGGTTTCCCTTCCCTTGGTTTGATATCTTTGTGTTTAGCTTTGTTCTCCATTCCCCATCGAAAAAAATTTAAAAATAAAAAGAAAGAAAACTAATTCAGAAGAAAAAGAAAAGGAAGACGGCAAGAAAAAAGAAAAGGAAGACAGCATTTTATTAATATATAGATATTGAGAAATGTTTTGGAATGACAAACAGGAACTAAGCTGCCTAAAGATTGCACCATTGTACTCTTGGTTCAAATTTTTCAGGCTTATAGCAGTGTGCTTTCCATTTTCGAATTTATGCACTCTCTTTTATCTTCTTTTTCTGCCTTTTCCAAGATATTTCTTTAGCTGTATCTCAACTTTGTTTTATTACTGGTTGCCCCTGCTTGATTTTGTAATTCCTGATGTGAAGGGTTATTTTTCTTTAGGTTAGTGACCCCTTATTTTGCTCCTTTCTCCGTTGACAGTTTTGGAAAGGGACTGTTGTAGTACTGCTGGCCTTTCATCCCTTGATTACATAATTCTTGATATGAATGGTTTTTTCTATGTAGGTTACTGATTTACCCCACCTCATCCCCCATTTTTGCTATTTCTGTCATTGACAGTTTTGGAGACTATGTATCGGATCAAGTTGTGGCTCCTGTTCGTGAGACTTGTGCACAAGCTTTGGGTGCTGTGCTTAAGTACATGCATCCTACTCTAGTTCATGAGACACTGAATATCTTGCTACAGATGCAGGTAAATATGAACCAAGCTCAGCCTTTTGTGGTTTAGTGAGTATGGCTTTTAAGATTTTTAACCTCCATCGCAAGTTGATATTCTCCTTTCCCTCTACTTAGTAATCTCCAATCGAGATGGACTAGTATGGTTGTAGTACTTCGTACAATTCACTTTCATTTGAACCAATTAATGAGCATTGTAAAGCCTTACAATATCTTGTATTACTCCCTTTTCTCCATTTATCCAATTAACTGTGTCGTAGAATGCTAAAAGTGTTTATCTCAGGTAAAAGGATATCTTATACGCATCTCCTATTGTACTAACTTCTAACCAAAAATCTCAATCATTCATTCTGCCATGTCAGATAGTGCACGTGAAGCAATAGCATCTGCAAAACTTAATGTCATGTTCTCTTTTAGCAAATAGTGTAAAGACAGAATTGCGTGAAGAGAGGACTAAAATAAAATTATTTGTCTTTCTTTTGTATAGTGACTCCTCCTCCTCTTTTCTATTCCTCAACCAAAAAGCTTCTGTCAACATGTGGGGCCATCTATTATTAGACAACACACAGTTTTATCTTCGTTAATCATACTAAGTTTGCTATAGATCTAACTTTTTGAGGTTAATCATATGTACTTCCCTTGAGGTTTTGCCTAATTACATGTGTTGTGGAGTCAATAGTTCAACATCATAGCGAAGAATTTTGAGTCTTTGTTGCCACGTGCCACCCACTCAAGTATTTTTCTGATGTACTTGGCTGTGGAAAGAAATTTGGCTTGCTTGAGGGTGTGCTAAAAGATTTCGGTTAATATAAGTCTCTCCTGTATTAACTAGTTTAAGATTTAAAAAGTTTAATTTCATCCGAAGTTGCATATTGTAAGTTCAACAATGGTATTCAACTTGGGACAGACACATTATTGATATGTGTCCGTTTCAGAATAGGTTTTGACATCTGTTTTAATTAGCTGTTCTGGGATTTTCAGCGTAGACCGGAATGGGAGATTCGTCATGGGAGTCTTTTGGGGATCAAGTACCTAGTTGCCGTGCGGCAGGTAAATCTATTTTCATTGGATGGTTTGCTTGCTGATTTTTTCTGCTGGCTTCTTGCCTTAAATAATCTAATCTGATTGTTATATGCAATTTGATTTTGAACTTTGTGTAGTGAAGTTGTTCGTGCTCGAGTATTTGAGTCATTTGGAGTTTTGTTTCTTGAACTGTCACCTAGTAGCACTGTTAAGAGGGAGCTTACGGACAGAAAAATAAGGCTACTGGGAAAATCTTGTGTTTGAGTGTGTAGAGGTATAGAAGGTTGAAGTTGGGTTGTTGGTTGTTATTTGCAGCTATAATTAAGCTTATCTTGGCCGATGAAATGCCTAGGATGAATATAAAAATTATTTCTTTCTATTATTTTTCTTCTGATCTTTATTAACAGGAATTATGGGTTGTCTAAAGATCTATGATACTGTTTCTATATCCTTTTAAGACAATCAGAAAATAAACTAACTCAATCTCCAGCACATTACTTTTGCTTTCTAATAATTGGATCTAAAGTTGCTTTGGTGATGTGGTTTTGTATGGTATTTTCCCTAGATTAATAATAAAATACTTTTTTAGAACGTTGACATGTGATCTTTTATCTCCTTTGTTTCTGGTGGATATGTAAAATACAATCAGGGGTTGAAGGAAGTGTTAATTGATAAATGGGTTTAGTCCTGCAGAGTTGGCAATGTGGTCTTATATGTTACACACGGATGTTTCCAGTCCAACTCCTTTTGCTTACTCATTTAGTATTTATGTTGCATGTACATTCTACAGACTACGCTGTTTTTATTGCTAATTTGATTCTTCAATGACAACAGGAAATGCTTTCTGAGTTGCTTTTCTGTGTTCTCCCGGCATGTAAAGCTGGTCTTGAAGATCCTGATGATGATGTGAGAGCTGTTGCAGCAGATGCTTTATTGCCCACTGCAGCGTCTGTTGTTGCATTAAATGGTCAGCTGTTGCATTCTATAATCATGTTGCTTTGGGATATTTTGCTTGACTTGGATGATCTCAGTCCATCTACCAGCAGGTAAGTCTTTATTTTTCACAAGGTTCCTTCAACTATAAGTTACAAACTTGCTCACCTTGGTGAATTTCATTCCTCACATGCAAGTGTTTCTTCAATGCAAGTGTTTAGCCAATATCTCATATAAATTGTTCACATTCTTGTTTATTCAAGATATTATTGCAACTATGTAAAAAGGAGGAAAGTAAAGGGATATGTTTGAGGATAAATATAATTCCATACAGAAAGTTAAATGGAATTGTATTGTATCCTTGTATGTTTTGTGTAAAGAGGAATGTGTAGAGGAAGTAGAACAGATAGTTGATCTTTTAGGCTCTTCGTAATTACTTTTGCTCCTTTGTGTCTCTTTTGGGAGGTCTCCCACATGTCCTTAATGCTTGAGGAATGCAACATTACTAGTTTTAAAAACAAAAAGGCTTACATACGAAGACATCTAAGTTGGCATGTTTTTTCACTTGGACACTACAAGTAGGTCTGTACCTATTAAACACTTGTATTAGGGCCCAAGTGAACCAGTTTGACACTTTTCACTGGCTTGGCTGATAGCGTGAATTTCACTTGAAGTTGAGTGCTTGAAGACTTGAAAACATAATTTTTTCTGTTTCCTTTTTCTCTCTCCTTCATTTCGCCCTGGCGCCACCATATCTCCACCATTTTCCTAGAAGATTGCCTGGAAACCACCATTTTTGACAGACTATCAGGAAACAATTACAGCCTTCATTTCTTCCACCTAATAAAACCCCATTGTTTCTCTTTAAGATAACATTTTGAGGGAGATAAACTGTTAGAGGCCATGAATGTAAATATTACTCCAACCTTTTGTCAATTAAAATTAAAATAGATAGCCTGAAAAAGAAATGAAATTACAGAACATGATTAACCTAGACTGTTGGAGGAACATGGCTTCAACTTGCCGGATTTCTTACCGAGGTTCGCCGGAAAACTTCTCTGCCACTTTCTAAATTGAAATTGCAGAATAATAGGAATTTCCAACTCAAATTGGAGCCTTGCCATTTTATAAATAAACGAAGAAGACTATACCTTGAGGGGAAAATGGAAGCCATGAATTAATAGGAAAAATAGGGAGTGGTGTATGTGCAGGTTCTAGGGATGGTGGTGATTGGAGAGACGACAGCATCATGAGAGCTGGTGGGTCTGATTTTGGAAATATCAAAATATCCATTTACGTTTCTGTTTTTTTATTGATGTGCCTCTTTTTCATTGGATACACATTACCATGTAAGGAGTTTGAACTTCAGCACATAGTTTGTTTTGGGACTGAGCTTTTTGTGTCAAACTGGTATTACAAGTGTTTAATGGGTACATGGATTATTTAAGGTGTCTAAGTGAAAAATTGTGCCAACTTTAGTTGTCTCCGTATTTATTAAGCCAAAAAAATAACTATGTAAAAAGGAGGAAGAAGAGAACTTGTATTTAATTGGTCGTAGACAACAACGTGTGCTCCTTTTAGATCTGATGTATATTTCTTGCTTGAAAACACATCAAATCGGTCTCCCATTCCCTAACATCTACTTTGATGATGACCCTTTTGTTTGGGTCATTCATTTCCATCACATTCCAACGGATGATTTTAAAATCCATCAACACACTTCTTTTCCCCTTCCCATTTGCCCCCATCCCTGCCTCATACTCCCTGCCCGCCACCTTATTTCTCCTCCCGTACACCTCAATCTTCCCTCTTTCTGTGCCTCAACAGGTAACCTCTTCTTCTCTGCACTTTTCTTTCCATCAAATCTGTGTCCCCTCTAGCCTCTTGATCAATACTACATAATAGATCAAATACTTTTTCTTCCGTCCTTCAATAGACAACCCAAGAACTTACGAAGTTAATATATTTTTCTTCAATTTCATTCTTATTGTTCCTTTTCAATTGATGTTGTAGTAGCCTTTGCTTTTGTAAAAGTTGAAAATGGTAATGTCTGATGTATATCTCTTCCTTGTTCAAGTCTTTTGAGTTTGGCATGAAATAAGTTTTCTGTTCATAGGAAAACTTTATTTTGTCATCAACTTTGTGTATTTTTTCTTTTAATCTTTGTTTCAAAAATTAAAAAGAAATTCTTTATTTCTTATTATAGTTTTTGACCTTTTGTATGTTATCAACACAACCACACCCAAAACACATACAACTATTAGCCCAAACAATCAAGGCAATTTCATTAGAAAGAACATGCTATTTATTCATGAGACCTTCACTGATATAAAACAAATAATTTAAGCCTGCCATTTCTCAAAGTGAAAGAGAAGGAAGAAGAAAAAAACCTTACACTCTTTTCTGCATGTTTTATGGTAATTAACAATGATGGCGTCTTCTTCTTATTTTTTTTTTTTGATGGCGTCTTCTTGTTTACACACAATTCTTTTGTGCTCTCTTCTTTTCTTTACTTCAACCACATCTGAGAATTAAACTCCCCTCTATTCTGCCTGTGCTAAAAGTTGCTTCAACTTTCCAATACCTTACCCAAATCCACCAAAGAACATCTCTTGTCCCTATTAGCTTGTCTATATTGCCGATTGTTGGTGGCCAATTATCGTGGTTTTTTTCTAGACCAATGTTAATATGGGGTGCAAATGCGGTTGAAGAGAAAGACGATTGGTATGGTTTTGCACCTTTGCAACTTAAATTATTAAAATTATTTCAAAGGTTGTAATTGTTCCATTATTTCAGGTTTGGCAACATTTAAATTTTTTGCTTTTGGAAGGAAAGGTTGTAACCAGTTCCATTATTTCAGTTATGGCAATGTATAATTTAATGCTTTTGGAAGGACGAAAGCTAATATTTAACAGAAATAGATTAAAAGGCATAAAATGATAAAAAAGATAAATAACTTTTCAAGTCTAAGAGAGGCACCATATCACTTTTTCTAATGCCAACTTCGTATAGATGGATAGATTCTCAATCTTTCAACATAGTCAATATCTAGGTTGAGATTTATACCTTGCTTTCAATTGCCTGTTAACCAGTTCTAATAAAGCTCAACAAAATTCGGTCAGTCTCTTACAGGATTCAGATTTTAGACTACCTCATTCTTAATTTTATTATATATTTTTTCTTAAAAGGATGACTGTCTAGGTCGCTCATCACATTCCATTCTCTCTCTTTAGCCAATTATCTGATGTATGAATCATAGTTTCATTTTTCTTATTTTGTTTTTACTCTGAATTGTAGCACTTTAATTCTCGGTTAATTAATTAGAATATCAAATATTCATAGAACTTTTTATGCCCCTTGTTCCTTTTTTACTTGACCTATGTTGATTGGGCACTCCCCTTAAGAAAGTATTTATCAAGGGTTTATTTTACTAAATTAACCTTATGAATTATGTTTTGGAAATCTAAGTTTGACTAGTATTTTATGTAGTTACTTAATGGTAAGTTTAACATTGGAAGAAAATAATAAATTTGTCTTGATATACTAAAATGGACGAGTAAAAAGGAAAATCTGTTTTTTGACAAGGACAAGTAAATAGGAATGAAGGGAGTACAAAATGAATTTTACTATAACTGCTTATACCTATATAGACCCAAGTAGCACAAGCAGATGAACAATCTGGTTGTAATTCTCATTGATAATTGTGCTATGAAGTTTTGCATAGTTAAATAGGATTTAGTGCCTATTTGGTTTAACTTATTTTAAACAACTTATAAGCTGTTTTACAGCTTATAAGCTTTAGATAAGCTAAGTCAAACAAACCCAATTATTTTTTTGGACTTATTTTAAGTCAAACACTCAAAAAACTGAAAACAGCTTATCAACAACTTATAAGCCAATCCAAACGGGCTCTTAGAATGTTTGAAAGCCATTTACTTTAAAGTCATTCCTTTTCTCAACTTTGAAGCACTTTTAGCAATTAAAATATCTCATCTTGTTGTGTCGATATATATCTCTTAACAAACTTTTTACCACTAACTGTTTTTTGGCTGCTCGAATTGCAGTACATAACTGGTTAGTGGGGTTTTGGATATCATTTATGGATTTTAGGGCTGAAAGCACCAAACATATACCCCATTGGAGGAGTTGTGCACGTATTGGCTTATACTACTCACGCACACACATACACACAATGATTGTGGATAATGATGAGCTGCCTTGTGTGGCCATCTTTAGGCAGTAGAGTTTCTCTGCCTTTCCCACTCTCTCATTTGTGCATAAATTTGAATATTCCAGATTGTGCCCAAAAGTTTATCTTGATCTTCTTTGTGCTTTTGGTACTGCAGTGTGATGAATCTGTTGGCAGAGATCTACTCTCAAGAGCAAATGATTCCCAAATCTTTTGGGGAGAAAAAGAAATTTGATCTCAATGAAATTGATCGCCAAGATGACCTTGGGGAAGGGACATGGTCTTCAGAAAATCCTTACATGCTATCAACATTGGCGCCAAGACTATGGCCTTTCATGAGACATAGTATCACTTCAGTCCGTTATTCAGCGATCCGAACTTTGGTAATCTTCCTTATTTGATCCTTTTTTCATTTGCTATTAACATATTGGACTGCTATTAGTTGTATTCATCACTGCAGCAAGGTCTTATCCGCTTGTATTTTGGTGTATTTGTCTTTGCATGAATTGGTTTTATACAGTGCAAGCGTGCCTAAGTATAGAAGATAAAAAGCTGAATCTTGAATTTTCTTATACAGGAGCGATTGCTTGAAGCCGAATATAAGAGGAGCATTGTTGAGTCATCTAGCTCTTTCTGGCCTTCATTTATTTTGGGTGATACTCTCAGGATTGTTTTCCAGAATTTGCTGCTTGAATCAAATGAGGAGATCGTCCAGTGCTCAGGCAGGGTTTGGAGGATCCTTCTCCAGGTTTGTTATTTATACCTGTTTGTCCCTAGCAAACCCCAGATCAGTGTTTCACTTTTCACAGTGCTTTATTTTATTGCTTCAACACAAATATTCTGTAAATGTCTACGATAATGCATTATTGTCTTAATCAAATTGCTATTATATCCTTATAAATTTTCTTATTATAACATGATAATAATAGGAGCATTCTCCAAGATGACATATCTGGAGGTGATCGGGATAGAGAGGGATACTATCCTATGTTAGTAGAAGAGACTTTTCTAATATGAGATATCTGGAGATGATTAGGAGTCATTCAATCTAATTTCATATGAAAATGAACTCCTGCCTCTCAAAAGTTTCTGACCCTCTTCTCTAGCTAATAAGTGAATTTTCTTTTCTAGAGCCTGCTGTTTCATTTTTTTATGTTATTTGAGGTATAATTTGATGAGAATTTTGTAATCAGATTTAAAGTGCTCACTCGTTTGAGCTTTTGATGTACTAATGAGGAAAAACAGTAATTTCGAATCATCTGTGTAGTTAATTGTTTAGAAAGTGTTGTTTTAATAATCAGAGTTTTTTTGAAAAAAGCTTCAATGCCACTTTCATAGCACTGATCCCGAAGAAGATAGGGGCTAAAGAGTTAAAGGACTTTAGACCTATTAGTTTAATAGGAAGCATATGCAAGATCATATCTAAAGTTTTAACTGAAAGGCTTAAGAAAATGGTTCCAAAGTTAGTTGATGATCAACAAATGGCTTTTATAGAAGGCACGCAGATCATGGATGCAATCTTGATTGCAAATAAGTGTGTGGATGCAAGAAAGATAAGTCCCAGGCATTCTATGTAAGTTAGATATTGAAAAAGCTTACGATCACATTCACTGGGGTTTCCTCTGGAAGAGTCTAGAGAATATGGGTTTTGGGGACAAATGGATAAAGTGGCTGAAGTTTTGCATCACAACTGTGAAATTCTCTGTTCTAATAAATGAATCTCCCTCTGGCTTCTTCCCATCTGAGAGAGGATTGAGACAAGGGGACCCCCTATTCCCTTTTCTTTTTATTCTGGCAATGGAAGGACTAAATGACTTGCTCAGGACAGCGTAAACAAAAGGATGGATAAGAGGTTTCAGTGCCAACATGAATGATAGGCAGAGCTTGGCTATTTCACACCTACAATATGCTGATGACACTCTGATCTTCTGTGATGCGGATAAGAAATTTTAAAATTCAGAATCAAAACCTTCTAATGAAGTGGCTTTGAAGATTTGCATCACAGGAACAAGCTTTGTGGAAGGAAACAATCAAGACCAGGTTTGGTATGGAGAACAAATGGACTACCAACTTGCCAACACAACCCTATGGGATTGGAGTATGGAGGGCTATCCGAAACCAGTGGACTCTCTACAAGCAGCTTAAGAATTTACATTTTGAAATTATTTTTCAATTGGTTATAACATCAAAAACCAAAGTGCATTTAAACTTCTAAATCATTGGAAACTTTAAAGATGCTTCCCAAAGAAATAAAGGAGAAAGGGTGAGCGGGTCAGCCCCTTCATCTCCATAAGGAGTATTTTTGGTAGCTGTTTATGTTTTTCTCCACAATAAAATGTGTTTGAAGTAGGTAAAAGGACTTCAGGGAAAAAGTGAAATTTCGTGAAAGGAGTAACAAATAGGAATAACCCAGTAACAAATTGATTTAATCCTGAACTAGACTACCACAAACGAAATTTTCTATTTTTGAGAAATGAGAGTGTACAGTTTGGTATAGGACAATGATGTTATTATGGTGGCATCAACTTACCCAGGGAAACTTTTTTGCCAGCTTCAAATAATTGCTATAAGATAAATTATGGCTTAAATGTTATTATTTAATGGAGGCTAAGTAGGCATTAGAAGATAGGATTGCTGCTTCTGAATCATTAACCTTGAGCAGGTCATTTCATAGTTAGCTGAGAAATAGTTCTTAGTTATTTGATCTTCTTATATTTTTGATATCTATTTCCTTTTTATGCCCTATTAATATGAAATTATTACTTGATCAAAAAAAAATTGAGATATGTATTTCGATTGCTGTTAGTGCCCAGTGGAAGACTTGGAAGATGCTTCAAAGGTATATTTTCCTTCCTGGTTGGAGTTAGCAACTACTCCATATGGTTCATCATTGGATACTGCAAAAATGTTTTGGCCTGTAGCTCTTCCTCGCAAAAGCCACTTCAAAGCAGCTGCAAAGATGCGAGCTGTGAAACCAGAAAATGATTCCCTTAAAAGCATATGCTCAGATTCAGGTGAAGGCATTACTGTGCTGGAGAAAAGTGTAGAGGCTTCCACCAGCAGCGGAAAGATTGTGGTGGGTGCTGACATCGACATGTCGGTCACGTATACACGCGTTGTTACTGCCACAGTCTTGGGCATTTTAGCTTCTAGGTTGCGTGAAGGTTCTTTGCAATTTTTTATTGACCCCTTATGGAAGGCGCTTACCTCTCTATCTGGAGTTCAGCGGCAGGTACATAATCTTAAATAAGTGTTTAGCATTGATCTCCATATCTTTCCTTTATATTTGCCCCTATATGCCAAATTTAAACTGGAGTTTTGATGGTGAATCAGGTAGCTTCAATGGTACTTATTTCTTGGTTTAAAGAACTGAAAACCAGGAACATTTTGGATATGGATGCGGTCATTGCTGGCATCTCAAGTAATTTTAGGAGCTGGTTGTTGGATTTGTTAGCCTGCACTAATCCTGCGTTTCCTACAAAAGATTCTTTTCTTCCTTACATTGAACTCTCAAGAACATATGATAAAATGCGCAATGAAGCCCGTCAACTGTACCATGCAACCGAGTCATCTGACATGCTGAAAGATTTGTTATCATCTACCCCGGTTGACTTGGATAATCTCAGTGCAGATGATGCAATTAGTTTTGCATCTAAACTTCAATTTTCAAGTATTGATACTACGGGGGAGGAATCTGCCGCGCGGAACAGTCTGGACGAATTAGAAACATTCAAACAGAGGCTTTTGAGCACTTCTGGGTATTTGAAATGCGTCCAGGTAATTTTTGGGTGTGATTCTTTAAACGTGGTGTCTGATTAACTGGATGATTGTATCAGCTTTAGTCTTTTGCTGATTTATCACATCATTTTCTAACTTTCAGCCTTTTCCTTTGACAACTCGCAGAACAATTTGCATGTTACTGTCTCTTCTTTACTGGCTTCTGCTGTTGTCTGGATGAATGAACTTCCCGTGAAATTGAATCCAATTATATTACCTTTGATGGCTTCTATTAAGAGAGAACAGGTAAGTGTTAAATCTTTGAAATTTCCTGAATAGAGAGCACTTGCCATTTGCATGTTCATAATTGTTCATTTTTGAAGGAGGAGATATTACAAAGTAAGGCGGCTGAGGCTCTTGCAGAGCTTATCTATCGTTGTATGGGACGGAAGCCTGGACCAAATGACAAGTTAATTAAGAACCTCTGTAGTTTGACATGCATGGATCCTTGTGAGACACCTCAAGCCGGAATTTTGAGTTCTATAGAAATAATTGAAGAGCAGGATCTTCTATCCTCAGGAAGTAGCAGTAATAGACACAAATCAAAAGTTCATATGCTCTCGCCTGGTGAAGATCGTTCTAAGGTTGAGGGCTTCATCAGTAGACGTGGATCTGAACTTGCCTTGAAGTTCTTATGTGAAAAATTGGGTGGATCTTTGTTTGAAAAGCTTCCTAAGCTGTGGGACTGCCTAGTGGAAGTTCTTAAGCCTTGTAGCCTTGAAGGCATGACTGCAGAAGATGAAAGACTTATTACTCAAGCTATTGAGTTGGTTAAGGATCCTCAGAACTTGATTAACAATATCCAGGTCAGTCTCACTGGTCGTGATTATTCGTTTCTTGCACTTTTTGATAATTACATGTTTATTACAAATGCAACCAAAAAGCTAAAGGTAGGCAAAAATGTCTTTCTATAAAAAATTTTGCCAGCCATTCGGGTGGATGGATAGCTGATGTGATGTTCTAGGGACTATGCAAAAAATACAGAAGTTTCATTCCTTTTCTCCAATGATGCCCTAGGGCCAATGGAGCCACCTTTCATGCTCTATTTCCTTCTTTTATTTGCGATCATTGAAGATCATTTACAAGAGAAAGAGGGGATGCTTGTAATGTTTTATTGCTTAACAATGATTGGACCAGAGAATGCGATTGTAGTAGAAAATGATTCTCTTTATGAAGCTACCCTTTATTCTGATCCCAGTCCTCTGTGGCCTTCTGTTAGGTAATGATGCCATGATGAGTCTTCTCTTTGTGAAAAAAAGATAACTACTTTTTTGTTGATGTTAATACCTATATACAGCAGATATTGTTCGTCATGGTTATCATAAAAAATGTTGAATCTGTTCCTTCTCATAGTACATTATTATAGGTATAAGTCTCAATTATTTCTTGGAGGTGGATGGTGGGTGGGTGCTGTGGTTAGGAATTTGTTACAAATATTGTTTTTTTTTTGTTTGTAAGGAAGAAAAATATACAAATATTGGGCTTCAATAAACGAAGTAAGAAGATTTCGTTTGGTTGGAATTTCTAGGAGTTTTTTTAGTTTCTCTCCGTTGATTCTTAACTGTATTATTCATTTCCACTTTGTCAACTCTTGAAGGGTATTTATTTTGATAAGACAAATAAAAAAAACCATAACTAAGGAATAGAAAGGATGGGCACCAACTGACGATCTCAAATCTTGGAAGCGAAGAAGGAAATATAGTTCTCTTTCTTAAAACTAAAGCTCTTATACATTTGCTGATCCTTGAAGGCCCAACACTTCCTAATATTGTTTGTCCTGCTTACTATCTGAAAACAGCCAAAATTCCTCTCTGATCATAGTTTCTATAGATGTTTTCTAGTACTTTTCACGTAGCTTCTGGAATTATCCATTTTTAAAACTTAAATTGATAGATGTTTGAATCTAGAGATAAATTGCTTATTTCTATTGTGAAGATTGAATCTTGTCATCTCTTTTGAATGGAGCGAGTGCTAGGTGTTTGTACAGATAACAGTAGAAGAAGTGTAACTAGTCTGCCATTAAGGTGGAGCAGTTTGTGCTTACAAAAGCAAATTTACAAGTGTTGTTGCTTAACTGACAGCGGCTAGGGGTATTTCGCTGGAAGGAAAGCAAACTGAAAGGCAAATGAATAGTGCACCTAAGACATTATATATTTGTTACCTCTGGGAAGCAACAACTGCAAGTTTAAGCAAGAAACAAATTCATTAGAAATGTACTCTATCTGACCCAATTTCTGTGGCGCTGTTTGATTAGGCACAAGGTTTAAGAAAGAGAAAGACTTTTGAAACTTGTGGTCTAAATAAGCCATAAATATTTGCATGGCTATATATCACATCTCATTAGGGGTAAAATGGAAAGTTTAGAGTTAAATTGTTTCTGAATATGGACAAAAATGACGTTCTTCTTGGGACAAACCAAAAAATAAAGTGTGCCGCATACAAGGGAGAGGGAGTATTTGAGTTGGCATTTGCCACCACTATGGTTGTTACTGTTTCAAAATTATTTGTAAAGACTTGATTAGTTTCATGCTCTATTTCAGTTGGATACTCTCTTCCTTTCCTTGACCCAAGCACTGTCTTTGTCTTCTTACCCTTTTTCCTTCGAGTGGCAGGTGGTCCGTTCCATTGCACCAATGCTGGATGAGACATTAAGACCGAAACTCCTCACTCTCCTTCCATGCATTTTCAGATGTGTTCGTCATTCACATATTGCTGTGAGATTAGCTGCATCTAGATGTATTACAACCATGGCCAAGTCAATGACATTGGATGTGATGGGTTCAGTTATTGAGAATGTGGTGCCTATGTTAGGTGACATTACATCTGTACATTCTAAACAAGGAGCTGGCATGCTTGTCAGTTTGCTTGTCCAGGGACTTGGTATTGAGCTGGTTCCATATGCTCCCCTCTTAGTAGTTCCCCTTCTGAGGTGTATGAGTGATTCAGATCATTCTGTCAGACAGAGTGTGACACATAGTTTTGCGACCCTTGTGCCTCTACTTCCATTAGCACGTGGTGTTTCTCCTCCTGTTGGTCTTAGTGAACACTTATCAAGAAGTCAAGAAGATGTTAAATTTTTGGAGCAGCTAATTGACAACTCTCATATTGATGATTACAAGCTCTCAACTGAACTAAAGGTGACATTGAGAAGGTAACTCCAGAGCCACTGATTATCTCTCAAGTATCTGCAGTGTGATATTGTGATGCCTACCCTGTGCTGAGCTTATTTTTTTAGAAAACAACTGATATCTTTGTCTCTCGCTGCAGAGATCTATATGTTCCTTTTTCTCCTATCTTGTTTTTCCCTTGTTTCGATTTCCCTTCATTCATATAACAAGGGTTGGTCGGACCCAAATCGCATTTATCATCATATGCTTTAAGGTTCATTTTCTTCTTGTGGAATTATTAGCATTTGGAATGTGCCAAAAGAAATAGTTGAAAAGTATTATCATGCACATGAATATTGACAACATGCAAAATGAGGTAGGGGGGAGGGTGGCAAGAGTCTTTCTTAGGATATCTATCAATGAGGTGTTCTTTCTGTAATTGAGATACTGCAATCACATGAACAGTATGCCATGTACAACACTATTTGCAACACACACCCCTACTGTGCTTTAAATGGGCTTTCCTGCTTTTGTGTTACCTAAGCCATTGAGAGCAAGACAAGATTATTTATGCTACCTGAATTACCCTCTGGATAGAGCTAATTGGATATTGTGTTGCGAGCTTACCATGCCACTTAAAGACATGCACTTCTAAGTGACCAGCTGCTACATTTTAAGTTCGAAACATGAAGTCCAAGCTTAACATATAACGAAGAAAATTGACGAGATAATGGACAGCATATTACTCTTCAATATCTGTGTACTACAATTACTTTTATCACATATTGTCCATAGTCCTTCTGTTTCTAAACAGCCACACAACTTGATCACATAGTTGCAGAAAAGCAGAACTATGTCCTACGAGATGTTTTATTTTGAGAAACATGATAGCTCATTTCTAGTCACTGCTGCTCCTATATCTTCATGGAAACAGGGAAGAGATTCAATAAACACAAAGTTTAACGTTGGTGATTTGTCTTTTTTGATAATGCCATCTGAAAGAAAATTGCGTTTCTTAGGCCCCTGTTGGTGAATGTCGAGATAAAAATGATGACTTCATCTGCTCTCAAACCCAAGTGAAGGAGAACTTATATTTCAGCTCGATTTCTCTTTATTTTCATTAGTTTCCTTGTGGGACAGCCATTTAACCTTATTTGAAACACTTTTGAGTTTTCTGTAAGCTAATCCCTTTGCCCTCGACCCAAAAAAGAGGGGGAAAAAGGAAGGGGATAGAACTTCAATTTGCCCTTGAGAGCCTTTTAGTAGTTTTTGGTCTAAGATTCTTTCTTATGCTTTCAGGTACCAACAAGAAGGTATAAATTGGTTGGCATTTTTGAAGCGCTTTAATCTTCACGGCATTTTATGTGATGACATGGGCCTTGGTAAGACCCTTCAAGCATCAGCAATTGTGGCATCTGATTTAGCAGAGCACATTGCTCTAAATAGTTCCCAAGATCTACCTCCATCCTTGATAATATGCCCCTCAACCCTTGTTGGCCACTGGGTTTATGAAATAGAGAAGTTTATTGATGGTTCTTTGCTTACCACCCTCCAGTATGTTGGTTCTGCACAAGAGCGCAGTTCTCTACGGTCTCAGTTTAATCAGCATAATGTTATAGTGACATCATATGATGTTATCCGCAAAGATGTTGATTATCTTAGACAACTGTTTTGGAACTATTGCATTCTAGATGAGGGACATATAATAAAGAATTCTAAGTCGAAAATAACAGTTGCTGTTAAACAATTGAAGGCACAACACCGCCTCATTCTTAGTGGAACACCAATACAGGTGTGTTTGTGTTAGTAGTTCAACCACAATTGAATACTTACAACAGTTTAATGGGTGCTTAACTATTAGTCTGACTTAAATTGCAGAATAATGTGTTGGATCTGTGGTCACTCTTTGACTTTCTTATGCCTGGGTTTCTTGGAACTGAAAGACAAGTGAGTTTCATCATTTAAGCTTTTCTTACCAGTTCAGTCAGTTAAATTGCACTTTTTTTGTGGTTCATATGTTGTTCAATGTGTCCAACAATTACGAGCTTTTGTTCGACTTGTGCCTCCTAAAAGTTGGATCTGGGTGGGAGGTGCGCATAGGGAAGCTGTCGTACTACTTTCCATCCCTTCAAGTCATGAACCAACCTGTGCTCTTCTTCCCTTCACCTTTCTCGATTTTACTTTAACAACAGAATATTGAATTTGAGATTAACTGGCCTCAAATTCTTTAGTCCTTTAGGACCCTTTATTCATAGGGTTTGCATTATGCAGGGAGAGAGTTCCGTTCATGCTAACTGCATGTGTCTCGTCAAGCTCCTAAGACACTTTTAGAAGCTTGATTTATGTCTGTTTGAAGAGTTCATTAGTATTTACATACAATCGTAGGAGTGCGAATGGTACATATGGAAGCAGGCAACAGTTATTATAATATGCTTTGTCTCTAACTAGGAGACACGGGGTTTAACTTGGGTGGTGGATGGCTCTTTGAGAATGAATCCAATTATTCTTTGTAAAATTAGAATTCTTTTTTAAAAGAAAATCTTAGTAGGTTGTTCCCTGGGAGCTGTTTTTCATGCTTGTCATATGAAGCATTGTGATCTTCCTTTTTGGTACCATATCAACCACCTACCAATCTGTAAGAGCTACATGCCTTATGTATCTGTATAGTTGGGTTTATTTGTCCCCTATAGACAATCCAGATACCCTTTTGAACTTTTCTAGCTCCTTGTCTTTAGTTTAATGTCTGTAATGAAGCTTTTTAGTTATTTTTGCTACTATTTTGCAACTTGTATGCATCTCCTTGATACTAGAAATGGGAAGCTTCACTTCGTAAAAAAAAGGTGGGATTTTCCCATCATGTTGATATGGGCATCATGAGTATCTTTCAGAATCTGATGTGGATGCTTTAGTGAAACTTTATTGTGTTACAAATTTCTTTTTGATCAAAAATTGTTTGATGACACTTTGTTATTTGTTAACTTAACAGTTTCATGCCTCCTACGGTAAACCACTACTGGCTGCCAGGGATCCCAAATGTTCAGCCAAGGATGCTGAAGCAGGTGTGCTTGCTATGGAAGCATTGCACAAGCAGGTGGGTCCATTTCTACTTGCGTATGGCCTTTTCAGTTGCAGTCATTTCTAATCTAGACTCAAACTGAAAGGTTTTCCTTGACAGGTGATGCCTTTTCTCCTTCGCCGGACTAAAGATGAAGTCTTATCTGATCTGCCAGAGAAAATTATTCAGGATAGATACTGTGACCTGAGTCCCGTTCAGCTAAAACTCTATGAACAATTCTCTGGTTCACATGTAAGACAAGAAATTTCCAGCATGGTGAAGCACAACGAATCAGATGCAAGCCAAAAAAATGATTTGCCAAAAGCATCTTCTCATGTATTCCAGGTAAGTTGAGAATAGTCGTGATTATCTCTCTTGTGGTTGTGGTCTAATATCTCTCTTGTTTCAGGCACTTCAATACTTGCTTAAACTTTGTAGTCATCCTCTGCTTGTGTTTGGGGAGAGAGTTTCAGAATCCCTCTCATCTGTTGTGTCAGAGCTCTTCTCTCCTGGTTCTGACATTGTTTCAGAACTCCATCAACTCCACCACTCTCCCAAACTAGTCGCCTTGCAGGAGATCCTTTCGGAGTGTGGAATTGGTGTTGATTCAGGTTCTGAAGGCTCTATTTGTGTGGGACAGCACAGAGTCCTGATATTTGCACAACATAAGGTAATGCCTTGAACTTCTCAAGTTACTTTGTAATTTATTCTGTACCGGTATTGGCCTAGAATTTAACCCCCGAACCTTGCAGGCCTTGTTGGACATCATTGAGAGAGACCTGTTTCAAAATCATATGAAGAAGTAAGAACAGTTCTTTCCTGTTTTTTAATTTTTGTAACTTCCTTTTGGATTAAGTTGGACCTTCCTATATTTCCATTTCCAATGAGTATCTGTGACTCTTATTTTCAGAGGCTGTGAGGCATCTTTTAATATATTTCTTGGGTTATCATGTGGATGAACTCTTGGTTGTCATGCTTAGGTTTTTGATTATTAAGGGCCAGTATGTTGTGAACCATCTATGTTGCAACAATTTATAGTGGCGATTTGCTTTTACGTAAATAGATAGGTTATATATTGACCTAAGTTGACCTAAGTTGCTAGGGCTCTTCACATTCGGTGCCACACCCATGTCGACACTACATGGGTGTGGGATCCGTACACGATCTGGTCAACTGATTTTGGGTACTTTGACCAAAATCGACAGAGAAATTCCGGAGAGATTCAATGATTTCTGTAATCAAAACAAAAGCTAAGGTGAAATTGAAGAAAAATGGAATACCTTGTATGTAGAAATTTCTGTCACTCCTTTTCCTTTATCTCCTTCCAGGATTTTCCTCTTATCAATATTTTCTCCTCTAGCTTTCCACATAATATCTCACAATTAAGGTTTTCTAACTCTATTTTTAGATATTTGAATTACTTTTAGCCGAATCCCCACATCCATATCCCCAAATCTTAAAATTTAGATCATGAAGAATCCAACCTCTAGATCCACACTCGAGTCCAAGCAACTTAGATATTGACTAATTTTTTTTTTTTGAAAGTAAGACATTTGTTTTAGAAAGTAAGACATAAGAAAGTGTTTTTGACCAAAATTTTCCCTTTTGTTTCACCCAAACTTCAATTTAATCCTTGCAATATTTCAATCAACTGAAAACAGCCTTTATGTTTTTCAAAGTTGACCAAAAACATCCCTCTGTTAATTTTCTATCCGTTCTTAACGGAAGTTTAATCTCGTGACCTTTTTCTCTCTTCTTTCCATATGAGTTTAAGTGTTTAACTAAAACATCCCTTTGTTAAGTTTTATATCCATTTCTAATTCTAATGGAACTTGAGCTCATTTGTCTTTCTAATCGCATTTGGACCAGTTATCCATCCTTCAAAAAAACTTAAAATTAAAATTCAAATACAGTTATCTCTAAAGTCTTTTCCATCAAAATCTTCGTTTGCTGTCATATTCTCCTCCATGATCTTTTGCCGTTAGTATAATAGTAGGATTAAATAATAACAAAATTCATGTGGTATAAATATTCTTTAGTTTCAAAAAAGTTTCAAGTGGTATAAATTCTGGGATTGCTTATACCGAAAATAAAATTTCAGCCAAACATAAGATTAAAGTCATATAAGTGGTTGGCTAAATGTGCCTGGGAGAGAAAGACAGTCCATTAAACTTGTGGGCTAAAGTCATAAGCAGTCCCTTAGTGATATTACTTTTTCTTTCTTTTCATTTATATTTTTTTAAAAAAAATTCCCCCTCCCTTCTTCTTTCAAGTCTCTACCGGAGACCACCATTTGGAGCAACCGTTCACCTCCATTGTAACCCCTTCTCCATGAAAATTCATTGAATCACTTCTATTTTTCATTTAGTTTGCATTCTCAACCTCCAAAGATGAATTTGTATCAACAAGAACTCCAAAGGATGTACGCCAACATTTCAATGGTGGCTCTGTGACAGGTTTAGATGGTGGATGAAGAAGAAAGAGATTCTTGGGGAGGAATAAGAAAGGGAGGAGAAAAGAAGGGGAGGGGAAGGTCTGGGGAAAAAAATAGGTGGCTTAGGGGATGACATTGGGAGAGGAATCTGATGGGGAAGAATGGAGGGGCAACTTTGATGGGGAAGAAGGAAGGGTAAAGTTGGGTGGATAAGTTTTATTCTGTTTTTGACTCTAGCTGGTTCCAAGTCATGACTGTGTTCATCAAAATGAGCTACCACTTCAGTCAAATATCATACAGTTTCTACCATGTTACTTCGTTAAACCTGGAAAGCTCTGACCTTTGTGTAAGCAATTTCTATGATCTGTGGCACCTGGAAATTCTTTTGTTGACTTCCAGTCATTTTTTGTATTCAAGACTGTGTCGGCATATTAATTGGACTTTGTATGCCTTATCTTGACTTTCACAATTAATAGTTTTGCTAGTGCACATGTGAAGGTCTTGGAACTGGAAAAATCAGGTAGAGGATCAGTGATGCACCTACTTTAATCAAAGGCTGCATTGAAGTATTTGAGTCAGTTCCTTGTGCTTTGACACTCAGTAGCTAAAGAGATTTTCCTCCTTTTTTGAGCAGTGTTACATACTTGAGGCTGGATGGATCAGTTGAACCAGAAAAGCGCTTTGACATTGTGAAAGCCTTCAATTCGGATCCTACTATAGACGTTTTATTGCTTACTACACATGGTATGATTCTACATTTTGGCATGGTTTCTGTAGAGTTGAAGACTTGTGCTCATGTATGAATGCTTCTTGCAGTTGGTGGGCTTGGTTTGAACCTGACATCAGCTGATACCCTTGTGTTCATGGAGCATGACTGGAATCCAATGCGAGATCACCAGGTATAGAGATTTAGCCTTTTCTTTGCAGGTTTTTTCCCCCCTGAATATTGTCCAGAACCACCAGCCACATATTTCTTTAGCTTATTTTTAGCCCAGTTAAAGGCAAAAAGTACCTATAATCTTTAGGTATTAGTTTCCTTTTGTGGGTTGGGGGAATTTAGGGGGGGGGGGGGATTTTGCATGGTCGGTATGGAGAAATCTCTCTCTCTCTACAACTAATTTTGAGCCTTCTGTTGAGGTTATGTGTTTCTTGCCTCTTGCTTGGCTTTGTTTTACTGCTTATTTGGTTATCAATTTCCCTGGATTATTGTGAGCGGGGGAGAGTTTGTTCAAGTTCTTATTTATTTTAGGTGTTCTGCTTCTTAGAAGGCAAGACTAAGTCTGTGATAAAGTATGCAGGTTATTTGTTATTTGCTATCCATCCATATGGAGCATACGTAATAATTTGGTAATCTACCTCCCAATTTTAATCACAATATTGAAAATAAGATAAATAGAATAAGTGATAAACTAGAAAGAACCAAAGGGTGTATGGCCATGTGGTCAATGAGTTGGGTTGAGACCCATGAGGTCTCAGGTTCATTTTTTTTTTTTGGTGCTACTTTTGAGGATTTAGTACTTATCAATCCTAAATTTTAAGACATTACGAATGGATTTGCCAAGTTTATAGTTATCTTGGGTATTTTGATTTACTTCTTGCAGATTATACATATTTATGTTGGATTGTTAGATGTGGAGTAAATATATTGCAAGTTTTAGATGTTCTGTTGCATTTATTTAGTCAGCAGTCTAGTTGAATCTTCTCATGTTCTGCTTGCTCAAGATGATATGGAAAAGCAGGGTAAGTTATTCATATCCTTTTGTAGGCTATGGATCGAGCTCACAGGTTGGGCCAGCGAAAAGTTGTAAATGTTCATCGTCTCATTATGCGAGGAACCTTGGAAGAAAAAGTAATGAGTCTCCAAAGGTTCAAAGTGTCGGTTGCCAATGCAGTGATCAATGCAGAGAATGCAAGTTTGAAAACGATGAATACAGACCAGTTACTTGATCTATTTACTTCGGCCGAAAGTAAAAAGGTGATTTAACACTCAACTTTGAATCTATAGTCTTTCTCTCGATTCCTTGAGAATTAGAGATGCATGTATGCTATTTAACTTACCAATGGTGATTATTCTCAGGGAGCCAGTAGATCCAAAAGAAGCGATGAAAAATCTGATGTGGACTCAATCTTGCCACGTAGTGGGAAGGGCTTGAAAGCCATTCTCGGAGGATTGGAGGAGCTTTGGGATCAGTCACAATACACAGAGGAGTACAACCTGGGCCAGTTCTTAGCAAAGCTTAATGGTTAATTATCTAAACTTCTCTGCACATTGCATTGGAATATGCTGAGCAAGGTAGGGATGAGATGCAGCTGTGCGTTCCATGTACAAAGTGTACATTCTTTGAGTCTGCCCACAATTTTGACGATTAGAGGTAGTTCTCTTTTATATTGTTTTCGTGATAATTCTAGGCAGGCAAATACATTTTTGGACTCCATTGACATAGAAGAGTTTATAGCGGAGCACAGTTGTGGGATGCCCCTGTTAGGAAAGCTGACATTTGTAAATCTTGGATGATGTAAATACATTCAGCTTTTCTTTATTAATTGATGCAATCAAAAATGAATGTTGGTTTCATTGTGACCCGTGTTTTCTTCAATTTGTTTTGTTAAATCACATTTTCAAGTAGTAGCTCTCCCTTCTCCAACATTTTCGATTGCTCTTTCAACTGTATACAAGGTGTAGAACTGGATTGGAACTATGTCAACAAGCAATATGACAGTGATGAAGATATATGAGGTTGTTAAACATAAGCCATTTAATTTTTTCTCTTCTTAAACAATCCCTTCAATTCAGTTTATATTTTGAGGAATCTTCATACTCAAGATATACAAACATGTAATTAATTTACAAAATGCTAATGTAAGCTGGTTTACTTGCTTGATTATTTGAAATATTAGATACTAATTTGTATTATGGAGCCACTCATCATTATATCTCGTTGCATTACTAGTACCTAAAATTTTATACGTAGCATAAAAAAATGTACCAAAATAGGTGTTACTAATACATAAAGCTCATATATGCATTATTTTTTTCAATATTCTCTACCAAAAACCCCTGGTGGCTAGTTGGGAAGAATCGTCTGAGTTTTTTTTTTTTTGGAGGAATGTATCCTCAAAATCCTTGATAAACTTCACAATGATTTTTTCATAATATATTGTATTATATTGTATTGTCTTGATGAATACACACATGGATATATGTTATCTTTTTTCATCGTTACACAATGTCACACGTTAATAATTTCAAAGATAAACTTACAAGGAAAATAATGTACGGAATAGATATAATATAAGAAGGTAAGCTAGGATAAAATAAAATTATTAAATAATATAAATAAAGATAAAATGAGAAGAAAAAAATAATGCGATGACATGATCACACGAATCGGTCATTACACAAAATGAGATTCTTTATCGTTGTCTAATGATAAATTTTAACAAATATGATAAAAATTTAAATAGCTAGCAATCAAAACAAAACAACCACCCAAATAAGCTGCAAGACAAATTGGATTAATCAAAATCCAGAACACCCTTCAAAAAAATGGGATTTGAAATCTTGAACATTAAACAAGTTATCTTATCTGCTACAACAGTCAAAATGCGATCTTATATTGTAAAAATTCAAATTAGTTAACTGTAAAATATATTATGATAAGGAAAAAAATAATACTCAAAAGGAAATAAAAAGAGAAAGACAAATACCAATTTTTTTTTTAAAAAAAGACGGAGAAAAGGTACTTCCTTTGTACAATTTATGGGACACAATCAGTGACGGAGCTAGAATTTTGACTAATGAGGTTTAAAATCTGAAGAAGTAGATACATGAACTAATCGAACGAGGTTTGACATCTACTATATATACATAAAAAATTGTTTTAATCATGTATAAATAGTATAATTTTCTGCCGAAGGTTGTTCGAATGAACCCTCTAACCACAAGGTGGCCCCGCCACTGGACACAATTCAAATTTCGAGAGAGTCAATCAGTTTTACTTTGACCTTGAATTTGGCATGAAATCTTTGATTTTTTTTTTTGAAATAAATTTATATATTTAAAAACTACGCAAAAGTACTATAAGTCATCATAATTAACAATTTAAAAAACATGAAAAAATTACACATAAATTGACACAGGCCAAATATTTTAAAGGATTTTACACTTACATGGACCATAAATAAATAGAAGCTCTCGATTATATTTAACCACATATTCTTGGTACAGTCCAAGTTTGTGGCCTTAACATCCTTTCATGACCATTCAAAGCCATATACTTTTCCCAATCATCAAGTGCCATAGTTAAGTCATGCATTTTATTACCAATTCCAATACAACAATTAGCATGCATTGTGCAAACAAGATTAAGATCTTTGCTTGGCTCACAAAATCCCCCAAATAAAGCAGTATCCAAGAACCTAATTTTCAATCCAATATCTTTGATGAATGGATTGTGTTTGATCTTGTTGAGCACATCTTGATCATGATTTCCTGGATAATCCTCTCTTGATTTGTACCAAAATTTGTAAAATTGGATGGTACGTTCATTTGATTTGACATAATTGAAACCTCCATTTGGTGAATTGTCCAAGTTTGTTGAGTCGTACCAATAATGATCACAAGCAATTTGGAAATCGGCGTCCGGGTAAAAATGTGTGAATGGTTGTCGAAACCATAATATATCAGCATCCTAAATCGACACACACATAGAAAGTACTTTTTATAGCTAGCATTATATAGAGCAATACACACACATAGTTTCCAAAGTAGAAATAAAATTAATGTGAAACGACACATGTGAAACTTGTTTCCTTTACTTTTACTATGAAAATCATTTTACTCATTTTTAAGAAACTTATTTTTCTACAGAAAATATTTTGACCAGCCAAACATAAGACAATTAAAAAATATTTTCTCCATACCCAAACACACATAAGGGATGACATGTTCTTGAAACCACTTTGAACCAATTTTCTTAGCTAGCTAGTTCACCAATTATATATGGTTAGTAATTACTAGTGTTCTTTTTGATGATCTAGCAGTCTAATGATTTTCTTTCATGGTTGGTGTATATAGAAGTAAAACTTTTAAGATTTAATACATAGACGAATCTTTACATTTGTTAGTAATAAAATTTTATTTAGACACTCGAATTACAATTTGTTTTAATAAAACACATTTGAATATATGATAAAGTATTCCTATTAGACAATTTCGGTTCAAATTTTAGAAAAGCTTTTGTGTGTGTTCTCAAGTGTTCATTACGTAAATAAGTTAATCACTTAAAATATAATCACGCCCTTTAATTATATGCATTAGCCTCAATAAATGGTAAAACCACAAGTATGTTCCTATTAAGGCTGATGTGTATAATTAAAACAGATGACACATTTTAAGTGTTAACCTTAATTCTCTAATAGACGTTTGAGAATACACACAGTTTTTTTCAAAATTTGAATCGAAATAGTCTTATAGGAACACTTTATCATATATTCAAGTGCTCAATTAAAACAAGTCTTAATTCGAGTGTCTAAATGTAATTTACTTGATAAATTTAAATTTACATACCGTGAAAATGAAGTTATATCCCATCTGAAGAACATTTGTTAGAAAATCAATCCTTCTCCACATCATCTTCAAATAATCTTCACTCATAAAATGAGCTTCACCAGAGAAATCAACACCTTTTGTTGTGAGTGCATAGCAATGAAGTTTTTTCTCCAAGCATCTAGAATATGATGTTTTGTCCAAACATGCAACTAAAACATGTTTCAATAATGGCTTTGTTTGGTTTCCAACTCTAAAACTTTTCAAGAAAACATCAAATATTGAGTTTGGTTCTGTCCATGCTGCATTTAAGGTTGTTATTATCACTGTTTTATCTCCCATTGCTGCTTTTTCTAACACTTCCTCTAACTTGCTTATTTGCTTCTTCTGAAAATGTTAAGACAAATTTGTTAATGATTGAACAACAATTTAAGGAAATTTTAAATGAAAAATAAAAACAGTCTGAATTTTCTAGTTATTTACAAGGTATTTTATAATAAATATATGAGATAATTACAGTCCAATGTCTCTGGGTGATCTAATTTACAAAATAGTCAGCAAATATAAATAATTTTTATGAAGCATCAAGTGAGCATTTGGCCCCAAGTAGTTTTTGGGAAAAACTTGAAAAACATTTAGGAACTTGTGTTTGTCCATACAATTTGCCATTACTTGGCAAATATATTTGGCAAAATCCCCAAGTTTCCAAGTTCTAAAAAAATCTAGAACTTGGGAAGTTTTAAAAATTTAAAAATAACCCCAAGTTTTTATATTTTATAAAACACCAATCATTTATTAATTCCAACTAAATATTTATCTACCAACTTACTCTATTAATATGATCAACCAATACCATTAATCCTTCTTAAATAAAACTTATCTATAAAAATATCCACCGACCCTCTTTAATGAAACTTCTCTCAATGAGCCAACAACCATATTTCTATTAAAGGAATGTGATATTATTTGCAAGACTATGAGCCTGTTTGGATTGACTTTAACCAACTTAAAGCCCCTTTTCAGCTTTTGGACATGTTTGCCTAATGTTAACTTTAAGCCAGAAAGTTCTTAAAGTCAGTCAAAAATAAAAAGTTAGGATTCCTAACTTTTTTTTTAAGTGTTTAAAGTCATTTTCTTTGACCATGGAAATTACTTTTATATCCTTTATATTTTAACTAAATTCCCAAACTACCCTTTTTATTCTTTTAACCCTAAAATTCACATAATTTTCCTCATTTAACCACTTTTATCGAAACACTCAACTGCTTATTTATAAAAATAACTTTCAGCACTTTAAAGTTCTAAAAGCACTTCATACATAAAAGTTACTTTTTTTAAGACCATTCAAACGGGCTCTATAGGGAAAGTGAAAGATAGCCTAAGAATGACAAAAAGTTATTTCACTATAGACGTGCCTCTCTGTGTAATGTAATTGAAAAATTATTTGGTACATAAAAAAATAGATTCAGAATATTATAACAAGACATGAATAATTATAACTTGATATGATAGGGAAAATAGTAATTGTTTGTCTAGTATTACATAACTTTTTACGTGAAGAAGACGTTATAATAATCGAATAAAGTGGCCTAAATATTTGTTATTAGTCAATTTTGGAAAATTCGTCTGCTACCTTTGTGTAAAAAATAGACATTTTTGTAGTTGTGGTCCGCCTGAAATCCAGGACCATTAATTATTATTTTTCATTGGGGCAATCACATTATGAGATTCACGTATCTCATAGTCAATGAACACTAGTGTGTATATAGTATGTATATTAATTAGGTGTAATAATATGATAGTTTCAACTAGTTTATTAACATGACTGAAATATACATAATATATACATTAGTTTTCATTTTGTTAATTTTTATTAATTTTTGTGCTCCTAATTTTATACTAAAAGAACTTATTGAATCTCGAGGGATACACTTATATACTAAGTGAAATATTCTTAAAGATAATGTATTTGACACGCTCAAGTTTTAAAAAAATTCTCTACAAATTTCGTGATCAACTATTTTTCATAAAATTTACAACAAAGTATACAATATCTATACACTTTGTACATATTCCGTTTTATAAACTATATGACCGAATAAGTTAGGCCCATACTTATCCCTAGAATTAATAATTATGTACAACAAATCATAGTTATTTGAATTTTATGCCACTAATAAAGAAAGAGACAATTTTCTCTTAAAATTAAAAATTAGGGTGTGAAATGTATTCTAGATATTAATAAAAAGTCAGAGAGAGATTTCTTCAAGGAAATAGGAAGCATGGTCATATATTATTAAAAAAAAAAAAGATTTTCCAATATAAATGTTGAAATTCTTTTTTTTCCACTCGATATCTGTTATCCATATTGGAGCCCGATCAAATCCGAATCTGCATCGGGAAGTCCCAAGTAAATTAAAGTGTTCTCTAATAAAGATGACTCTTTACCCAAAGAAACTAGAACCCAATGCCTTTGATTAAATATGAAAAAGTACTTACTACTCTATCACAGTACTCGTTGGTATAAATGTTAGAAATTCTACTAGACCTACATTATTATCATTATATATAGATATATACCTTGATCTAGAATATTGATAAGTTGGGCTACATTGAAAAGTCTTAGTTGTAATTGCGTGAAGGATTTTCGTCTTAGCATACATGTTTTTTAGGAAAAATTACTTGAATGAGTATTTTTTAATAAGTAATTACTAATTTTAGCGATATTTTATTTATTTATTATTATTTATCGCAATACATAACAATATTATGATAAATCTGCACTATATATTAAAAGTGAATTATGCATGTGATATAGATGTATTATAAGTGTTTTTAAAATATATTATGCTTGCTTTGTAAGAAATTGACACAATGTATTATAATTGTATTAAAGTGTGTGATAAATGTATTATTCATTAATAAAATTTGTATTATAGGTGTTTTATAAATTGTTCTCTGTAATATATATTAACATATTGTAAGTGTTTACTGAAAATAAAAATATTATCGCTATAAATGGTAAATATTTTTTTAATATAGTATATTTACATACGTTTTTTTTTATCACTTCTTCTAATTGGTTGATTTAATAGATGTGACATTTATACTATAAAAAATAATGGCCTTAAAAGTCTTACTTTATCAATCAATTTTGCAGAATAAAATAAGATAAACTAATACTAGTAAAGAATATGGATTCAAGATAAATTTTCTAAAAATAGAGGACGTTATCAACCATATTTCGTGTCAATAATGGAGTAATCACTAAATAGTACAAAGAATTTAAGGATGATAATGAAAGTTAATTCAGATTTGGCTGTAATTAACTGAGATTTAATTAGCACTTACGTTCTTTAATTTGTCTAAGTAAATGTATTTGTTTGAGGAAAAAAATTCATGTTTTTTTTGTCACACGTTGATTGTATAAAACTTTTTTAAAAAAATTATCAAAAGAGGTTTTATCTTGAAGAAGTGTTTGAGGTTGTTTTTCATTCATTCAAAAAACGCTTAAAAAATCTCCAAAAGCAAAAAATAAAAAAGAAAGAAACATCAACTATATATCCAGACACTAGTTTTTGAATCCACAAACTTTTTCTTCTAAAAGCTTTATTCAAGAATTTTTTTCCAAATGTTAGAAAAAAAAATAAGTAAGAAAAAACACATAACTTGTTCTTATTAATGAAAACACGACTCCAACCATATCAGCAATTTGTGTCTTACAATAGTATAACTGTTCAATAAGAGCACGTGCGAGTTCTAATATCAAAAAGTGAAAAATGTAGACAAATTTAATGGATCGAGAACAAATAATAATTGCTTTATTGGCCAAAAAAATATAAATAAAAAGAAGAAAACTTACTTTTAAAGGTAAGGTTCCTTGTGTAGAAACATTTGCAGTCGTACTATTGTAGCCATGAAGGGAATTTACCACCGCAGAGCCATTTGTGTTTACATAGTTGGAGTTAAAAGCAGAAGACGGAACATGTTTATAAGAGTTATTAGGAATGAATTGGAGAGGATTATTATAAGAAGAAGAATGATAAAGAAGGAGAGATGAAAGAGCAACCACGAAAAATAAGAGAAAAAACTTCACAACGTTACGTGAAGAAATTATTTGTTGATGGTGATGGGGATGGGGGAGGCCACCATTCAACAATTTCTCTTCATCCCCTAAGTTGTTGTTGGTTCCTCCTCCCTCTAGATTTGCCATTAATATTCTTGTTTGAATATAATGTTAAATTTTTGCAATACAAATGAACTTATATATACCTATATATATATATCCCTTTTTTCTCTAAATATATATGTTCTAGTCAACTCTCATTTAATATTCCCTTTTCCAGAGTAAATTTTAAAAAATCTATCTTTAAATGTTTATTCAATCATAAAATTTCATTAGATTTTAAAATTTTGATCCACATTCAACAACAACAATAATATATTGAGTGAAATTCTATTAAGTAGGGTCTGAAGAGGTATAGTTTACATAAATAGACTTCATGGAGGTAGATAAACTATTTTCGAAGGACTCTCGACTCAAATCAAACCAAAGTAAAAAAAAAAACAATGAAGAAAGTATAGCTATTAATAAGAAAAACAATATAAAATCTACAAGAAAGAAAACAATAATAACAACAAAATAGTGCGATCTACCTTCAAATTCTCAAAATTCGTTTTTTTTACCTTCCACTCACAACACTTCATTTTTTTTACAGGGGTCCTAGTGTAATTAACCAAAAGAGAAATTACCTAATAATTGGATCCAAAACTAAGTCACATTCAGGAGTTCTAGTGATACCGTCATGTGTTCCTCCGTTTAAATTAAAGGTAAATCAGTGCCAAAGTTGATAGTAAGGTTAAAATTAAACGGGTACTCATGAAACGATGAGTATATTTAAATTAGGGAAAAGACTGAAATATGTCATCGAACTTTCAGAAAAAACTTATTTATGTCATTCTTTAAAAGCTCGGTTCATCTATGTCATTATTTTTAACTCTGATTTTGCAAAACCATCCAAATAACTTTCAACATTTTTTCAATTGGAGTTTTGGATCAAATATACTTTTTTGCTCCTTCTTCTTCAAGACCATCTAGAACACATGAAGAACACCAAGAACTATAAATTTTCAACTTTTTCAATTTTTAACAAAATCATCTCAAATTTCAAGAGTAGAATCCCTCCGAGCTAGATACCAAAATCCAATATCTTTTGACTTCGAATTCAACGAGATACACTTATTTTTTTTTCCAAAGTTTCAAAACTTTAACCTCCTTTTATGGTAGAATTTTCTTCACAACTCTAAATCACTTGAAATTTTGAACATAGACTCAAAAGATATTGAGTTTTGATATCTAGCTCGGAGGGACGCTACTATTGAATTTTGAAGTGATTTCGTAAAAAATTGAAGAAGTTGGAATTTGTAGTTTTTGGTGTTCTTCATGTGTTCTTGTGGCTTAAAGAAGAAGGAGCAAAAAAGAATGCATTTGATCCAAAACTCCAATTGAAAAGTGTTAAAAGTTGTTTGAGTGGTTTTGCAAAATCGGAGTTAAAAAATAATGGCATAAATGAACCTTTTCTCAAACGGCAACGGTATAGATGAGTCAAACTTTTAACGAATTACATAAATGAACCTTTTCTGAAAGTTTGATGGCATATTTAAGTCTTTTCCTTTAAATTATTTTGAACAACATATGGATGTATTTGAGCTTTTTCATTTTATTTGTAATGAAATTTGTTTTTAGTTTTATTTTTCAAAATAGGTGCGGGAAAGAGAAAATGGGAGAGGGGATTATAAGGTGGGAAATTGAATCCTCACTAATAAAATAAAAATTCAGATAGTCAATCACCCGAGCTACTTTAATTTTCCTATATTATATTGAAATTTGTACTTTTGTCTATTTTGATTTTTTTCAAGTACAGTACAATTTCTTTGTTAAAATTGACCATATCAACCAGTTGGGCAAGTGCATTAGAAAATGATACTCTCTCCGTCTATATTAGTCGATCATTATAAAAAAAATAATTATTTCATATTAGTTGTCCACGTTACTAAATTAAAAGGCATTAATTGAATTTTTTTTATATTACTTTTGCAATTAATTTTTTTTGAAAGTCTTCACATTTATTTATAAAATTTCCAATTTTTTTTAAGGAGTGAATTAATAAAATTATGTTATTATCTACGATTTCTTAAACACTATACAAAATAAAAAACGATCAACTAATATAAAACAGAATGAGTAATTTACATAACAGGAGGAGTCTAAATCGACCTGTCTAGCGTAATATCATCACTAATTACCAACTATAATTCTCCTTAGGAATTAGCACATAAACATTATTAATTAATACTTGGATTCCAAGAGCCCAGTGTCTTAACTACCTTTCTTCAATTTAATTTCTATCTAATTATCCTTACACTGAAAGGACTTTTTAACTTACTGTATACTTCATTTAGTTTTTGACAATATCTTCAAATTTTACTTTAATTTGAATACACATATATGTTTATCTATGTAATTAATTCAAAATAATTTGATGAGATCTATAATTAATTAAGTCAATCAGAACATTAGTATTGACAAGAAGTTGTCCCCAAACGCATTAAACAAACGAGAGAAGGCATCTGTGGTGAGATGAATATGGATTAATCATTAATTACATGAATTTCATCACTTATATTTATCATTTTTGGAATATTTAATAGATGATCATCTTTTTGTTTTTATTACAACTTATGGATCTTACCACGATCGTCCAAAGAAATATTTGAATAAGCTGAAAATTTTATGAAAAAATATTAAATCATGATCTAAAACTTTGTAAGTTATTCAAATGATAGATGATATACTAATTTTTTATATATAAGGTTGAGAATATACGGGCAAATGTTAGATCGATTTTGACATTGTTTGAAAGTACAACTTTTCAAGGTTTGTTATTTGCATAATATTTTAAAATAGGGACAAAATTTAAATAGTAATATTAAAAGGGGACATTTTCATAAATCAACAATTTAATTAAAAAATTTGAGTTTGAATCTTGAAACTGATTTTTTTTAAAATCTTTGAATAGAAAAAATCTGCCTTCTCATTTAATAGGTCTTATAGAACGTAAATCCATATTAGTTGAAATTCTAAAACAGATACTAAACACTGGAATGGAGCCTAATGTTTGCCCATCATATTCTCACTTCCTTGCTATATACTTCGACAGAGAAATTCCGGAGAGATTCAATGATTTCTGTAATCAAAACAAAAGTTAAGGTGAAATTGAAGAAAAATGGAATATCTTGTATGTAGAAATTTCTCTGTCACTCCTTTTCCTTTATCTCCTTCCAGGATTTTCCTCTTATCAATATTTTCTCCTCTAGCTTTCCACATAATATCTCACAATTAAGGTTTTCTAACTCTATTTTTAGATATTTGAATTACTTTTAGCCGAATCCCCACATCCATATCCCCAAATCTTAAAATTTAGATCATGAAGAATCCAACCTCTAGATCCACACTCGAGTCCGAGCAACTTAGATATTGACTATTTTTTTTTTTTTTGAAAGTAAGACATTTGTTTTAGAAAGTAAGACATAAGAAAGTGTTTTTGACCAAAATTTTCCCTTTTGTTTCACCCAAACTTCAATTTAATCCTTGCAATATTTCAATCAACTGAAAACAGCCTTTATGTTTTTCAAAGTTGACCAAAAACATCCCTCTGTTAATTTTTCTATCCGTTCTTAAAGGAAGTTTAATCTCGTGACCTTTTTCTCTCTTCTTTCCATATGAATTTAACTAGAACATCCCTTTGTTAAGTTTTATATCCATTTCTAATTCTAATGGAACTTGAGCTCATTTGTCTTTCTAATCGCATTTGGACCAGTTATCCATCCTTCAAAAAAACTTAAAATTAAAATTCAAATACAGTTATCTCTAAAGTCTTTTCCATCAAAATCTTTGTTTGCTGTCATATTCTCCTCCATGATCTTTTGCCGTTAGTATAATAGTAGGATTAAATAATAACAAAATTCATGTGGTATAAATATTCTTTAGTTTCAAAAAAGTTTCAAGTGGTATAAATTCTGGGATTGCTTATACCGAAAATAAAATTTCAGCCAAACATAAGATTAAAGTCATATAAGTGGTTGGCTAAATGTGCCTGGGAGAGAAAGACAGTCCATTAAACTTGTGGGCTAAAGTCATAAGCAGTCCCTTAGTGATATTACTTTTTCTTTCTTTTCATTTATATTTTTTTAAAAAAATTTCCCCCTCCCTTCTTCTTTCAAGTCTCTACCGGAGACCACCATTTGGAGCAACCGTTCACCTCCATTGTAACCCCTTCTCCATGAAAATTCATTGAATCACTTCTATTTTTCATTTAGTTTGCATTCTCAACCTCCAAAGATGAATTTGTATCAACAAGAACTCCAAAGGATGTACGCCAACATTTCAATGGTGGCTCTGTGACAGGTTTAGATGGTGATAACTCCATCAGTGGAGTTGAGACAGAGAGAGGGAGAGTAGTAGCAGACGAAAGAAGAAGAACAATAGTGAAGAAGAAGAAGAATGTACAGAGGAGAAGAGAAGAGAGATTGTAGAGAGAAGAAGGAGAAGTGAAGTAGAGAGAGAAAATATCTCAAAATGAACTGATTGTTCTTTTTCATTTCATCAGTATATGTATTTATTATTTTCTCCATTTGTACATATACATCATTTATACACTTGTACATTTCAACTACATTTTAACTAACTACAACAACTTGCTAACAACTTTTAACTACTCTTAACAATATTCTAACTACTTTAGCCATGTTAGCTTGTCAAGTTAACACTCCTCCTCAAACTCATGGTTTGAAGAGGTTCATAACTCCAAGCTGATTTAGCAGCTGTTGATGTTGGGGTTTCCCAAGACTTTTTGTGAGTATATCTGTTAGCTGATCTTTGGTATGTATGAAGTTAGTTCTCAGCATACCTTGGTATAATCTTTCTCTTACAAAATGGCAGTCTATATCAATATGTTTGGTTCTTTCATGAAAGATAGGATTTACAGCAATTTGAATAGCAGCTTTGCTATCACAGAACATGTCAACAGGTAATTCAATCTGGACTCCTAGCTCTTTGAATAGGCTCACCAGCCAGGTGATCTCAGCTACACAGTTGGCCATCCATCTAAACTCAGCCTCTGCAGAGCTCCTGGATACTGTTTCTTGTTTCTTTGATTTCCAGGAGATTAGTGATCCACCAAACTTTACTTAGTATCCAGTGACAGACCTTCTTGTTTCTAGACAAGCACCCCAATCTAAATCACAATAGGCAGTTAGTGTATTTGTACCTTGAGATGACATTAACAGCCCAAGACCTGGAGCTTCCTTGAGGTTTCTAACAACCATCAGTGTTGATTCCATATGTGACTCCTTAGGATTGTGCATGAATTGGCTCAATACTTGAACTGGGAAGGCTATATCAGGTCTGGTCATAGTGAGATACAAGAGTCTCCCCACCAGTCTCTGATACCTTTCAAGATGCTGCAGTGGTTGATCATCAACTCTGCCTTCATGTGAGATGAGTGCATCATATTTTACTGATATGAGTTTCTTATTCTGTTCTAGTGGTGTGCTAGTAGGCTTAGCTCCTCCTAACCCATATTCAGCAATCAGCTCTAGTGCATATTTTCTCTGAGACATGTGGATCCCTTGGCTGGATCTAGCACACTCAATTCCTAGGAAGAACTTCAGCTTACTCTAGTCTTTCATTTTGAATTGCTTTTGTAGGTCTCTTTTTTTGTTCTCTACTAGACTTGTGTTACTACCTGTAACCAGTAAGTCATCCACATAAACTAGTACTACAAGTATGTCATTTTTAACTTGCCTAGTGAACAGGGAGTAGTCATAGTGACTTTGATGAAATCCCAACTTCAATAAGGCCTTAGTTAGCTTCAAGTTCCACTGTCTGAGGGCTTGTTTGAGGCCATATAGGGACTTGTGAAGTTTGCAGACCTTGGTATTTGGTCCCCCCCTGTCTAGCAAACCCATCTAGGATGGTCATGTATACCTCCTCCAGCAGTTCCCCATTGAGAAAAGCATTATAGACATCCATTTGATGAATAAACCACCCCCTAGAAGCAGCAAGTGCCACAACAGCTCTGATAGTGACCATTTTAGCCACTGGACTGAAGGTTTAAGTATAGTCTAGACCCTCTTGTTGATTGAACCCTTTAGCCACAAGTCTTGCTTTCAGCCTTTCAACTTCACCTGTAGATTTATATTTGATTTTGTACACCCACTTACAGCTAATATGTCTCTTGCCAGGTGGTAAATCCATAAGTGACCAGGTGTGATTAGCCTCCAAGGCCTCAATTTCCAACTGCATTGCCTAAACCCATTGAGGATCAAGAGAGGCAGTTTTATATGAGGTGGGTTCAGTGATGGATGAGTATGCAGCCAGACAGGAACTGTAGTAAGGAGAGACATGAGAATATGAGATATGTGCTGTAATAGGATAGGAGCAAGAGTTGTCTGTAGAGGTGGTGATAAAGTCTTGAAGCTAAGAAAGGGGCTTACTAGGTTTGGAAGATTTTTTGGGAGGGACAAGAAGGGATATAGGTGAAGGCTGGAGGCTAGCAGGAGATGTTGCAAGAGTAGAAGGTGGTTGGATAGATTCTAGGTGTAAATATGGAGAGGGGTCTAGAAGTGTGAGAACTCGAAACATGGGATTAGAGGAGGTCTGGACATCCTTGAAGGGGAAAATATCCTCTTTGAAAACTGCATGTCTATTAACAAAGAGGGATTTGGAGTGGAGATCATAAAGAAGATACCCCTTTTGTGATGAGGAGTACCCCATAAGAACAGCTGGGATGGCTCTAGGAGAGAATTTTTCATGAATATGAGGGTAGGTAGCATAGCAGAGGCAGCCAAAGACTTTGATGTGGACTAAAGAAGGTGGATGGAGATAAAACATCTCAAAGGGAATTTTGAACTGTAGTAGTTTTGAGGGAATTCTGTTAAGGAGATAGACTGCAGTAGTGATACACTCCCCCCAAAATTTTAAGGGAACAAAGGATTGGAACCTGAGTGCCCTGGCTATCTCCAGGATAGTTCTATGCTTCCTCTCAACAACTTCATTTTGTTGAGGAGTATAAACACAGGTCCTCTGATGAAAAATGCCAAGTGTAGACAGCATGGTCTGAAATGCAGCACTAAGAAACTCACTGCCATTATCAGTTCTCAGAGTCTTCACTGTTGTGGAGAATAAGTTGTGAACCTGTGTGAAAAAATTTCTTAACACCACAATTGTGTCAGACTTAGAGGCTATAAGAAAGGTCCAAGTAAACCTAGAGTAATCATCAACCACAGTTATAAAGTATTTCTTTTCATCATGATTAGGTACACTGTAGGGACCCCAAATGTCACAATGAACTAGTTCAAATACAATATTTGACACATGAGAACTTACAGGAAAGGGAAGTTTAGTTTGCTTAGCAAGTGGGCAAACTGTACAGATATAGTGTTCATTGTCTAGAACCTCAATATTGGAGGACTTCTTTATTATATCTATAGGAACATAACCTAGTGTAAGATGCCATAGAGTAGCTGAGACAGGGTTGCCAACTGGATGGATACTGCTGCTTGTGGAAAGTGCAGAAGCTACACTTGGAAGCTGAGTTGAACACCCATTGACTGCTGCCTTTGAATTTCTGTCACGCTCCGGGAGGGTACCCTAGACGTAACCGGCACTCAGAAACTATTTCTGGCTTTCAAGCGAACCACATAGCCTGATCACACGTCTGTTCATTCATTCATTCAGCGAAAGATTTAAAAATAAAGAAATAATTTGGCGGGCAATCCAAATTAACGCTCTAACTAAAGAAAAAAAGGCCATAAACCAACAAATCAAACTCCGATCTTTGTCATTAAAATAGTTCGACAAAAATAATTCAAGAAAAAAAAATACTCAATCGACCCATCACTATCTAGTCTATGAAGTCTCTATCACTACTATCTATTTGGTGCCAATGACATGTTCATGGCTACCTCAAACCAAAATGAAAAGGGCTAACTCGATGCAAGAATGATATAAGCGGTGTCCTCCGAATGTAAGAAAGGACTCACCAATACGTTGAGTGCGAATAGATCCCTAATGATGCTCCTATTGACGATTTCTTAAACCTGTCTCTGCATCATGAAATAATGCAGGTCCAAATGGACGTCAGTACATGAAATGTACGAGTATGTAATATGGCAGAATGAAACATACCTCAAGGAAGAAAATTATCGGTCTAAATATCTCAAATCCGAAAGATAAGAGAGACTCAAATAAGGCATCATAAGTCTAAAGTAAGAATACATTTGTAGACAAAGACCAATCACACATCATACCACCCAATCCAATCATACAAAATATAATTCAATCAAATCGTATATCCTCCGATTCAATCCAATCGTATACAATCGGTTCAATCCAGTCATATACGATCCGATCCAATCCAATCATATACCCTTCCATTGTACACTATCTAATCACATATCATATAATCCAATTCATCGCACATCACCTAATTCGATCATATAAAATCAACTCAACAATCAACTCAAAGGACTCAACTCAATAGATATGCAAATTAAATTATGCAATATTTTTCAATCCAACTCAATCATCAACCAATCTCAATCAAACCAATCATATCATGCACAAACCACTCAATTTGGGAGTTTCTCTAACCGACAATAATCCCACCACCTATATATAGGTAATGCACAATGAGTCACGCCGTTGCTCTATCCGCTCATACTTGCCAAAGTATGAACAGTTCAAACCAATCATGGATCCGTCAATCAATCAAGTCCTATCATTTCAGGATGATAAAATAGGGAAATATCCGACACAGTACGATCCCTTCCTACATTGGCGGCATAGTTTATGGGATTCGAGTATGGACTATACTCTTACCCAATTCGGTGCTCAATACTCCTCCCAAGACTCAATACACGCATAGCTATTAAGTGAGTAAAATATTTAAAATACTCATTTAGCCTCATCAGACTCTTTCAAATCAACTCATTTAGTGTCATTGGACTCTCTTCAAAACTCAATCAAATCTGGCCTCATTGGATCCTCTTTCAAATCGACTCATCTCCAATCATCAAACTCTTTTCTTTAAAAATCTATATAAATCTCAAAATTTACATTTTTAAGGAAAATAATGCTCAACTCATTTATACTCCAAATACTCATGTTCAAAAATATTTAAAATGACTTCTCAAACTCAAATCATGCTTAAACTTTTTTTAAATCGTAGATGAAAATAATCATCCTTTAAAACTCAAAATAGTGTGTAAATAATTTATGCAAAAATGTTCACAAAACATTTATTTAAAACTCTTTCTCAAAAGATTATTTATTTTCAAAATATTCGTAAGACTCCAATCAACTCAATTTATGCACATCACATACCACAAAATCATATTAGACTCCAATCCACTTCATCACACAACATCGTCAAATACCATTATTCACATCGTCATCAAACATCATCATCACATCATCATCGTCATCAAACATCATCATCACATCATCATCATCATCAAACATTATCATCACATCATTGTCAAATATCATCATCACATCAATCATCAAACATCTACTCCAAGATCCTTATTTTAGTCTCATGTTCAATTTATGGAAGCAAAACGACATTCTTAACTATCTAATTCATTCTTTTCATTCCAATCAATACACATATACGCAAAATCGTATATCTTAACTCAAGACCAATTATGACCAAAGAAATCTCATCTTGGGTTCATGTGAATGAAACATGAATCCATACTCTCAACAAAACTCAACTCAAGAACATCGTCAACATCTATAAATCTATATACAAAGATACATTTGTAGTCAAATATATGAAAGATACTTATTTAGTAACTCAAGTCATTAAAATCATCAATCAACCAATAGTATCTAAAAATATTCTATAGTTTAGGAAAACTTTCAAGAAAAACCTTCTTAGAAGGTTCAACTCTTTCACAACTCCTATCCAACACATCTATGGGAATATGGAAGAACTCAATCCATATTTTAGGTTAGCCTTACATACCTTATTTGAAGACTTTGAAGAAACCTTGATGTTGGGTCTTCAATGGAAGGCTTGAATTCTTGGAACTCTTGAAGGCACCCTTTGTTGGAGAAGGATTTGGAGAAGAAGAAGAAGAAGAAGAGAGGGAAAATATCTAGGGCTTTTTAGAAAGAGAGGAAGGACTGAAAAATGGTCCAAAAACGTCCAAGAATGGTGTATATATAATTAGGGAAAAGTCCAAATTGCCCTTCTTCAAAAATTTAAAAAATTGGGCAAAAACCTTGCTGGCGCTATAGTGGCGCGTCGCGCCACTGCAGCGCTAAGCCAAAATAGGCTTAAAACCCTGCACATCTAATAGTGGTGCGTCGTGCCAAGCCCCAAACCACTGAGGCTGTTTTCTGGCGCTATAGTGGCGTGGGGCGCCACTGGAGCGCCAAGCCTGAATTTTGCCCAGGCCTGAAATTCCTGCAGTAATAGTCTGTAGTAAAATGGCCATAACTTTTGACTCCGAACTCCAAAAATTTCAATCTTGGTGGCGTTGGAAAGAAGACCCAAATACCTTTAATTTGGTAGGTCTTGGGCCACCCAGTTTATTATATGCCAGGAGATATGGTCGTTTGAAGTTGATCCTAATACTAACTCATCAGAAAACTTAATCGATTAGAGTTGTTTGGACTCGACTTGGTGTTAGAGATCCCTTATGACCCCTAAACGCATCTAACACACTTCCAATACTTAGGAATTAATCCAATCTCATATATAAAACTACAAGTTCTTCGGTTCGAGCCTACACACACATAAAGAAATGTTCGAGTTTTTGTGAAAATTTTTCCGGGGTGTTACAATTTCCTTCCTTCAGGATGTAGAGCCCTTGATCCTCTTTACCAATCCCCTTGACCTGACCTCTAAAGAGATCTTAGAAAACACAAAAGTCAGGAAAGAAGGCTGCCATATATTTGAGCTCTTTGGTGAGCTGTGATACAGAAAGAAGATTACACTTGAAGTCAGGAACAAACAGAACATTGCTAATAGACTGATTCCCAAGGATGTGTGTGTTACCAACATGTGAGACTGATACAACATTTCCAGTGGGTAACATTACTTGTTTTTTCTCAGATAGTGGTACAGTATGAAAGTTATTTAGGAGTTAAGTCTTAGAAGTCATATGATTTGTTGCTCAAGTGTCAACTATCCAGCTTCTATCTACATACTTAGACACTAAAGCAGATAGAGCACTACCTGCTGTAGCTGCTTTAGCTGAGTGTTCTCCTCTATTTTCACTTTCTTTGGCCAGCATGTGCAGTATTTGATGGTATTGATCCTATGTGAAGAAAGCTGTAGGTGTAGATATGTCACCAGCAGATTGTGGACCTTTACACTGAGTGGCTTCAGCCTTATTGGCATATGAATTAGGATTGAAGTGTTCCCTCTTTTTCTTAGACTTCCACCTAACTATATAACCTTTCACTTTGAAGCATTGTTCCTTAGAGTGTCCCCTGTAGCCACAGACCTCACACACAAGAGTTGACTTTTGGAACTTTTGTGACTTATATTGGTTGTCATAGTGCCCTCTTCCTGGGTTGCCATCACCTCCTGGTTGATGGCCAAAGCTACCACCCTGATTGAGACCATTTCCTCCTTTTTTTACTGAACAGAGCAGTGCATTCCATCATTTTAGAGGCAACACCTTCATGACATGCACTTGCCAGGTTTCTTTGGCTTTCATGATCAACTATCAGAGAGTAAGCTTTGTTAAGATTAGGAATTGGGTCCTGCATCAGTATCTGACCTCTAGCAGCTGAATATGACTCATTTAGTCCTATCAAAAATTCAAGTAGTCTCTGGTGTTCAAAATGTTCTTGGAACCTTTTTGATTCATCACAAGAGCACCCTGGGCATGGCATGATGGAATCAAATTCATCCCACAATCCTCTCAAGTGTGTGTAGTATTCTGTAATAGTCAAAGTTCTTTGAGTAAACCTATGTATTTCTTTGTGCAGTTGAAATACATGTGCACCATTGATTTTGTCAAATCTATCTTTCAGATCACTCCAAACCTTATGTGCATCACCAGCATAAACAATACTACTTAACAGACCAGGTGCAACCGCATTCATTATCTAAGACAAAACTACAGCATTACACTTTTCCCAGATGTCAAATAACTCTAGTGCAAATTGATACTTAGGAAACCGTTCATCCATAAAATCTAATTTACCTTTACCTACGAGTCCAATGCGCATAGACCTACTCCATACAACATAGTTCTCGAAGCCTGTGAGCTGAAGCGAGATTAGAGAGCTACCTGGAGTGTCGTTGGGATAAAGGTACAGAAGATGATTATGACCTATAATCGGAGCTTCATAGCTGGTTGGACCAGTGGTTGCATGTGCTCCGTTCAAGTTCGGGCTACCAATTTCCATGGATCTTACCATAGCTTCAGCTGTATGTATCTCTATTGACAGCTTCAACGCCTAGATAGCTGATTGACTTCTTTTACTGGAGTTTAGATCGCCTTTTCTAACCTACAAATCTTGTAGTCTCTGATACCATGATAACTCCATCAGTAGAGCTGAGACAGAGAGAAGGAGAGTAGTAGCAGACGAAAGAAGAAGAACAATAGTGAAAAAGAAGAAGAATGTACAGAGGAGAAGAGAAGAGAGATTGTAGAGAGAAGAAAGAGAAGTGAAGTAGAGAGAGAAAAATATCTCAAAATGAACTGATTGTTCTTTTTCATTTCATTAGTATATGTATTTATTATTTTCTCCATTTGTAGATATACATCATTTATACACTTGTACATTTCAGCTATATTTTAACTAACTACAACAACTTCCTAACAACCTTTAACTACTCTTAACAATATTCTAACTACTTTAACCACGTTAGCTTGCCAAGCTAACAGATGGTGGATGAAGAAGAAAGAGATTCTTAGGGAGGAATAAGAAAGGGAGGAGAAAAGAAGGGGAGGGGAAGGTCTGGGGAAAAAATTAGGTGGCTTAGGGGATGACATTGGGAGGGAAATCTGATAGGGAAGAATGGAGGGGCAACTTTAATGGGGAAGAAGAAAGGGTAAAGTTGGGTGGATAAGTTTTAGAGCCCATTTGGATGTGCTTAAAAAAGTAATTTTTATGTATGAAGAGCCTTTAGAACTTTAATGTGCTGAAAGTTATTTTTATAAATAAGCAGTTGAGTGTTTGGATAAAAGTGTTTAAATGAAGAAAATAATGTGAATTTTAGGGTTAAAAGAATAAAGAGGGTAGTTTGGAAATTTAGTTAAAATATAAGGGATATAAAAATAATTTCTATGGTCAAAGAAAATGACTTTAAGCCCTTAGAAAAAAAAATTAGGAATCCTAACTTTTCATTTTTAACTGACTTTAAGAACTTTATGGCTTAAAGTTAGCATTAGAAAAACACGTCTAAAAACTAAAAAGGAATTAAAGCCATCCAAACGGGCTTTTATTCTGTTTTTGACTCTAGCTGGTTCCAAGTCATGACTATGTTCATCAAAATGAGCTACCACTTCAGTCAAATATCATACAGTTTCTACCATGTGACTTCGTTAAACCTGGAAAGCCCTGACCTTTGTGTAAGCAATTTCTATGATCTGTGGCACCTGGAAATTCTTTTGTTGACTTCCAGTCATTTTTTGTATTCAAGACTGTGTCGGCATATTAATTGGACTTTGTATGCCTTATCTTGACTCTCACAATTAATAGTTTTGCTAGTGCACATGTGAAGGTCTTGGAACTGGAAAAATCAGGTAGAAGATTAGTGATGCACCTACTTTAATCAAAGGCTGCATTGAAGTATTTGAGTCAGTTCCTTGTGCTTTGACACTCCGTAGCTAAAGAGATTTTCCTCCTTTTTTGAGCAGTGTTACATACTTGAGGCTGGATGGATCAGTTGAACCAGAAAAGCGCTTTGACATTGTGAAAGCCTTCAATTCGGATCCTACTATAGTCGTTTTATTGCTTACTACACATGGTATGATTCTACATTTTGGCATGGTTTCTGTAGAGTTGAAGACTTGTGCTCATGTATGAATGCTTCTTGCAGTTGGTGGGCTTGGTTTGAACCTGACATCAGCTGATACCCTTGTGTTCATGGAGCATGACTGGAATCCAATGCGAGATCACCAGGTATAGAGATTTAGCCTTTTCTTTGCAGGTTTTCCCCCCCTGAATATTGTCCAGAACCACCAGCCACATATTTCTTTGGCTTATTTTTAGCCCAGTTAAAGGCAAAAAGTACCTATAATCTTTAGGTATTAGTTTCCTTTTGTGGGTTGGGGGAATTTAGGGGGGATTTTGCATGGTCGGTATGGAGAAATCTCTCTCTCTACAACTAATTTTGAGTCTTCTGTTGAGGTTATGTGTTTCTTGCCTCATGCTTGGCTTTGTTTTACTGCTTATTTGGTTATCAATTTCCCTGGATTATTGTGAGGGGGGAGAGTTTGTTCAAGTTCTTATTGTTAGTTAACTGTATTGAAAAAATATTAAAACAGTAACAACAACTAAAAGTAATAAAAACAGAATCTGAAAATTCAATGCAAGAACAAAATCGAGCCCACTGACTGCACACTGTGTCCTTAAGGAAATTATTTCCCTCAAAGTACCCGAGATTTTGGAATCTTTCCTCCCATAATAGAACGATTTACTCACCAAAGTAGAGGTACTGCAAATCTTTGATGAATTCGAACCACTTGATGGCTGTATTTCACACGAGTTTTAGGAAGTGCAGAAAGAAGAAAAAGATGGTATATATATTCAGAATTTTGTATGGAACATTCTGAGGATTAACATATATATATATATAGACTGTTTACACCTTTTAAGAAAAGGCACCTGTTGGGAAAAGGTTTGTCTGTTGAGGAAAGGTTTGCAACTTTTCGGACAAGGTTGCAACCTTTCAAAAATCCATTGGAAAAAACGGATGGAAATTTTAAATTAATCCGGGAAAGAAACGGGTCGCGGGTCGCGGATCAGGATTTTTTTTCACTTAATTAATTAAATAAATAAATAATATTAATTAATTAAAAATTTAAAGAAAATTTGGTCCAAAAAGATTATCAATCAATCATATCAATTGACCAAATCCAAATCCAAATCCAAATCCAAATCCAAATCTAAAGCCGAAGCCGATGCCGAAGCCGAAGCCGAAGCCGTAGCCGTAGGCGTAGCCGAAGCCGAGCCAAGCGAGCGACGACGACGACGGCGCGAGGAGAGACCTTCTTCTTGACCCTTTAGCAACATGAAGGAGTGCTTCTACTTTTAAGTAGGAGACTTTTTATTTCCACCAACTATGTGGGACCAAAGCTTATTTAATAAAGCAAGAGAGAACATATCATTTCCTCTCCACTTCTTTTTCCCTCAATTTCCCATTCAACCTATCAATTAAACCCAACAATCCTCCACATGAATGGGGAATGTCTACAAGATAAAGGAATGCACGGATAAGTGTGTGATATACAAGCGAAGATTAATTGCATCTAGATAAGTAGGTTTCCCTTTGAACTTTCCATAGTGAACTTATATAGGATATACTCGATCAATCGGTAGATGCGATATCTTTGAACCGTCGAACTTTGTTGTATAACTAGACAACATAAGTCACACAATCAATCATCAACTATCTATGGTTCTCACGGTTGTGTTCGTTTCAGCCATGAACACCGCCTGGTTTCGTGAATGCATAGAGAATGGGCCTTTACCGTCATTCCCCTTGAAGCGGCTTATACTTCACATTCACATAGGTGATTTCTAAATGTGTAGTCCTATAGACACACTATCTAGTCATTTTCCGTCAGATTTAGATAATTATTAAAAAACCTTTAAAGCTTTATTAACTCATTAAAAAGCCTTAAGATTTTATCCTTTGTTTCTGAACATTGTCATCATCACGAGAATGGGTTGAGTTAATTGACAATGTTGAACCGTCAATCATAACTTTGTTTGATCTCTTTGAACCTAGTTCTTGGGATCTCCAGTCTACTAGGTAGAGTTACCGCCATGTTGACTTGTCCTAGGCCTTAACCCCATTCCCCTCGATGATCTTTCAACAGCTTCTCTAGATAAGCCTTTTGTTAGTGGATCCGATACATTATCTCTTGACTTTACGTAGTCAATAGTGATAACACCATTAGAGAGTAGTTGTCTAACAATATTGTGTCGCCGTCGAATGTGACGCGATTTTCCATTATACATAACATTTTCTGCCCTTCCTATTGCTGCTTGGCTATCACAATGTATACATATGGGTGCCAAAGGTTTGGGCCAAAATGGAATATCTTTCAAAAAATTTCGAAGCCATTCAGCTTCTTCACCAGCCTTGTCTAAAGCTATAAATTCAGACTCCATTGTAGAGCGGGCGATGCATGTCTGTTTTGATGATTTCCAAGACACTACTCCTCTACCAACGGTGAAAACATATCCACTTGTGAATTTAACTTCAGATGATCCGGTGATTCAGTTTGCATAACTATATCCCTCAATTACTGCGGGATATTTATTATAATGCAAAGCATAGTTTTGGGTGTGTTTCAAATACCCCAAGACTCGTTTCATTGCCATCCAATGAGTTTGATTAGGATTATTCGTGAATCGACTCAACTTGCTAATAGCACATGCTATATCTGGTCGGGTACAATTCATAATATACATCAAACTTCCCAAAACTCGTGCATAGTCCAATTGTGAGTCACTTTTACCTTCATTCTTTTGAAGTGCAAAACTTACATCAATTGGAGTTTTTGCAACATTGAAATTTAAATATTTAAACTTATCAAGTATATTTTCAATATAATGTGACTGTGATAATGCTAGACCTTGTGGAGTTTTATGGATCCTAATTCCTAAGATTAAGTCAGCAACCCCTAAGTCTTTCATGTCAAATTTGCTGGCAAGCATACGCTTCGTAGCATTTACATTGGCAATGTCTTTACTCATTATCAACATGTCATCAACATATAAACAAACAATGACTTCATGATTTGGAGTATTTTTAATGTAAACACATTTGTCACATTCATTAATCTTAAATCCATTTGCTAACATTGTTTGGTCAAATTTTGCATGCCATTGTTTAGGTGCTTGTTTAAGTCCATAAAGTGACTTAACAAGTTTGCACACTTTCCTTTCTTTACCTGGAACTATGAAACCCTCAGGTTGTTCCATGTAAATTTCTTCCTCCAATTCTCCATTTAAGAAAGCCGTCTTAATATCCATTTGATGAATTTCAAGACCATATACAGCTGCAAGTACCACTAACACCCGAATAGATGTTATTCTTGTTACCGGCGAGTATGTATCAAAGTAATCAAGACCTTCTTTTTGTCTATAACCTTTGACCACAAGTCTTGCCTTATATTTATCAATAGTGCCATCAGCTTTCATTTTCCTTTTAAATATCCATTTTGATCCTAAAGGTTTATTTCCAGGAGGAAGATCAACCAATTCCCATGTATGGTTATTCAAAATTGATTGAATCTCACTATTGATTGCCTCTTTCCAAAATGCTGAATCAGAAGAAGACATTGCGGCTTTAAATGTTTGAGGCTCATTTTCAAGCAAGAATGTCACAAAATCTGGTCCAAAGGAAGTAGATATCTTTTGACGTTTGCTACGCCTTGGATCCTCTTCGGTTGGTTTACTTTCCTTTTGAACTTATCTTGGTCGTTTAGATCTTTCACTTGAGGATTCACTTTTAGTTTTATACGGATAAATATTTTCAAAAAATTCAACATTATCTAATTCAATTACCGTATTAACATTAATTTCAGGATTGTCCGATTTGTGAACCAAAAATCTACAAGCTTTGCTGTTTGTAGCATAGCCAATAAAAACACAATCCACGGTCTTTGGTCCAAGTTTTACCCTTTTGGGCAAAGGAACTTGGACCTTTGCTAAACACCCCCACACTTTAAAATATTCCAAGTTGGGTTTTCTTCCTTTCCATAGTTCATATGGAATAGTTTGTGTTTTGCTGTGGGGTACTCTGTTGAGTATTTGATTAGCTGTAAGGATAGCTTCCCCCACAAGTTCTACGGTAAACCGGAACTTATTAATAAAGCATTTATCATTTCTTTTAATGTTCGGTTTTTCCTTTCCGCAATTCCATTTGATTGTGGTGTGTAGGGGGCAGTAGTTTGATGAATAATTCCATATTCTAAACATATCTTTTCAAAAGGAGATTCGTATTCTCCACCCCTATCACTTCTAATTATTTTTATCTTTTTATTCAATTGATTTTCCACTTCGTTCTTGTATTGCTTAAATGCATCAATTGCTTCATCCTTACTATTAAGCAAATATACATAACAATATCGAGTGCAATCATCAATAAAAGTTATAAAATACTTCTTTCCACCACGAGTTGGTGTAGACTTCATATCACAAATGTCTATGTGAATCAATTCTAAGGGACTAGAATTCCTTTCAATAGATTTATAAGGATGCTTAGCATACTTAGATTCAACACATACTTGACATTTTGATTTATTGCAATCAAAGTTAGGCAATATATTTAAGTTAATCAGTTTTCGCAAGGTTTTATGATTGACATGTCCTAAACGTGAATGCCATAAATTATTTGACTCAAGTAAGTAAGAAGAAGCTTGAACTTTATTATCATCAACAACCATTACATTTAGTTTGAAAAGACCCTCAGTGAGGTAGCCTTTTCCTAGATACATTTCACTCTTACTGACAACTACTTTGTCTGAAACTAGAACACATTTGAATCCATTCTTGATAAGAAGGCCGGCAGACACCAAATTCTTTCACATTTCTGGAACATGATACACTTTGTTCAGCGTCACCACCTTGCCGGATGTCATTTTCAGAAATACTCTTACATATCCTTCAATCTTACCAGTTGCAGAATTTCCCATATAGATCGTCGCATCAGGTGCTGCAGGGGAATAAGTAGAGAAGGCTTCTCGGACTGCATACATATGCGAAGTAGCTCCCGAATCAAGCCACCATTCTTTGGGATTACCTACTAGGTTGCATTCTGATAGCATTGCACACAGATCATCAATACCTTCTTTATTTTCCACCATATTGGCTTGTCCCTTTCTCTTGTCCTTTTTCGGAAGACGACAATCTGGAGCTTTGTGTCCAACTTTTCCACAATTATAACAATTGCCCTTGAACTTTTTCTTGTTCTACTCCTGATTTTTTCCAAAAGGTTGCTTCCTTTTCTTATTCTTTGGAGCAACATCTTCAACGATGTTTGCTCCCATAATTGTTGAATTTCCACGCAACTTTTTTTCTGCTGTTTTGTTATCTTCCTCAATCTTGAGACGAATCACAAGATCTTCCAACTTCATTTCCTTACGCTTGTGCTTTAGATAATTTTTGAAATCTCTCCACGAAGGAGGCAACTTTTCTATCATCGCAGCCACTTGAAATGCTTCATTAACTACCATACCTTCAGCAATAAGGTCATGAAAAATAAGTTGTAGTTCTTGAACTTGGGTTCCAACAGTTCTGCTATCTATCATTTTATAGTCTAGGAACTTAGCAACCACAAATTTTTTCAAGCATGCGTCTTTAGTCTTATACTTCTTCTCAAGTGCATCCCATAATTCTTTAGAAGTTTTCACAGCACTATAGACATTGTACAAATCATCATCCAAAGCACTTAAGATGTAGCCCTTGCATAGAAAATCTGTCTGTGTCCATGCCTCAGTAATCATAAATTTTTCATTGGCTGGCATATCAGCAGCGGGCATAGGAGGATCTTCGTTAGTGAACTTCTGCATACCAAGAGTTGTAAGCCAAAAGAACACCCTTTGCTGCCATCCTTTGAAGTTGGCTCCAAAAAATTTTCCTGGTTTTTCTGCCGGTGGCACAGAAGTGCGGCTTGTTGCAGCAACAGTCACAGAAGTAGTAGCAGTATCACTTGTCATTTCTTTTCACTGTCAAAATAGACAAATTGTCTTAATATTTCAGAATATTAGACCTTTTACAAAAACAACGACGAAGTTTTTATACTCTTCAAATCGCTGTACAAGTATGAACTTTAATATTCCAACGAAGTTTTTATACTCTTCAAGTCAGAATATTTATTTTATACGGAGTAGAAAACCACACAGGTTTTAGTCTCCAAAGACAGAATACAGTTTGATCAGAAAACAATAATAATAGTAATTTCCTTAAGATTGTTAGTTAACTGTATTGAAAAAATATTAAAACAGTAACAACAACTAAAAGTAATAAAAACAGAATCTGGAAATTTAATGCAAGAACAAAATCAAGCCCACTGACTGCACAGTGTGTCCTTAAGGAAATTAAAAATCCAAAGCCGAAGCCGTAGCCGGAGCCGGAGCCGAGCCGAACGAGCGACGACGACGACGGCGCGAGGGGAGACCCTCTTCTTGACCCTTTAACAACATGAAGGAGTGCTTCTACTTTTAAGTAGAAGACTTTTCATTTCCACCACCTATGTGGGATCAAAGCTTATTTAATAAAGCAAGAGAGAACATATCATTTCCTCTCCACTTCTTTTTCCCTCAATTTTCCATTCAACCTATCAATTAAACCCAACACTTATTTATTTTAGGTGTTCTGCTTCTTAGAAGGCAAGACTAAGTCTGTGATAAAGTATGCAGGTTATTTGTTAGTTGCTATCCATCCATATGGAGCATACGGAATAATTTGGTAATCTACCTCCCAATTTTAATCACAATATTGAAAATAAGATAAATAGAATAAGTGATAAACTAGAAAGAACCAAAGGGTGTATGGCCATGTGGTCAATGAGTTGGGTTGAGACCCACGAGGTCTCAGGTTCATTTTTTTTTTGGTGCTACTTTTGAGGATTTAGTACTTATTAATCCTAAATTTTAAGACATTACGGATGGATTTGCCAAGTTTATAGTTATCTTGGGTATTTTGATTTACTTCTTGCAGATTATACATATTTATGTTGGGTTGTTAGATGTGGAGTAAATATATTGCAAGTTTTAGATGTTCTGTTGCATTTATTTAGTCAGCAGTCTAGTTGAATCTCCTCATGTCCTGCTTGCTCAAGATGATATGGAAAAGCAGGGTAAGTTATTCATATCCTTTTGTAGGCTATGGATCGAGCTCACAGGTTGGGCCAGCGAAAAGTTGTAAATGTTCATCGTCTCATTATGCGAGGAACCTTGGAAGAAAAAGTAATGAGTCTCCAAAGGTTCAAAGTGTCGGTTGCCAATGCAGAGAATGCAAGTTTGAAAACGATGAATACAGACCAGTTACTTGATCTATTTACTTCGGCCGAAAGTAAAAAGGTGATTTAACACTCAACTTTGAATCTATAGTCTTTCTCTCGATTCCTTGAGAATTAGAGATGCATGTATGCTATTTAACTTACCAATGGTGATTATTCTCAGGGAGCCAGTAGATCCAAAAGAAGCGATGAAAAATCTGATGTGGACTCAATCTTGCCACGTAGTGGGAAGGGCTTGAAAGCCATTCTCGGAGGATTGGAGGAGCTTTGGGATCAGTCACAATACACAGAGGAGTACAACCTGGGCCAGTTCTTAGCAAAGCTTAATGGTTAATTATCTAAACTTCTCTGCACATTGCATTGGAATATGCTGAGCAAGGTAGGGATGAGATGCAGCTGTGCGTTCCATGTACAAAGTGTACATTCTTTGAGTCTGCCCACAATTTTGACGATTAGAGGTAGTTCTCTTTTATATTGTTTTCGTGATAATTCTAGGCAGGCAAATACATTTTTGGACTCCATTGACATAGAAGAGTTTATAGCGGAGCACAGTTGTGGGATGCCCCTGTTAGGAAAGCTGACATTTGTAAATCTTGGATGATGTAAATACATTCAGCTTTTCTTTATTAATTGATGCAATCAAAAATGAATGTTGGTTTCATTGTGACCCGTGTTTTCTTCAATTTGTTTTGTTAAATCACATTTTCAAGTAGTAGCTCTCCCTTCTCCAACATTTTCGATTGCTCTTTCAACTGTATACAAGGTGTAGAACTGGATTGGAACTATGTCAACAATCAATATGACAGTGATGAAGATATATGAGGTTGTTAAACATAAGCCATTTAATTTTTTCTCTTCTTAAACAATCCCTTCAATTCAGTTTATATTTTTAGGAATCTTCATACTCAAGATATACAAACATGTAATTAATTTACAAAATGCTAATGTAAGCTGGTTTACTTGCTTGATTATTTGAAATATTAGATACTAATTTGTATTATGGAGCCACTCATCATTATATCTCGTTGCATTACTAGTACCTAAAATTTTATACGTAGCATAAAAAAGTGTACCAAAATAGGTGTTACTAATACATAAAGCTAATGCATGCATTATTTTTGTCAATAATGATCCCTAGTGGCTAGTTGGGAAGAATCGTCTGAGTTTTTTTTTTTTTTTTTTCGAGGAATGTATCCTCAAAATCCTTGATAAACTTAACAATAATTTTTTCATAATATATTGTATTATATTGTATTGTCTTGATGAATACACACATGGATATATTGTATTTTTTTTCATTGTTATACAATGTCACACATTAATAATTTCAAAGATAAGCTTACAAGGAAAGTAATGTACGGAATAGATAGTAAGGTAAGCTAGGATAAAATAAAATTATTAAATAATATAAGTAAAGATAAAATGAGAAGAAAAAAATAATGCGACGACATAATCACACGAATCGATCATTACACAAAATGAGATTCTTTATCGTTGTCTAATGATGAATTTTAACAAATATGATAAAAATTTAAATTGCTAGCAATCAAAACAAAACAACCACCCAAATAAGCTGCAAGACAAATTGGATTAATCAAAATCCAGAACACCCTTCCAAAAAAATGGGATTTGAAATCTTGAACATTAAACAAGTTATCTTATCTGCTACAACAGTCAAAATGCGATCTTATATTGTAAAAATTCAAATTAGTTAACTGTAAAATATATTATGATAAGGAAAAAAATAATACTCAAAAGGAAATAAAAAGAGAAAGACAAAAACCAATTTTTTTTTAAAAAGGCGGAGAAAAGGTACTTCCCTTGTACAATTTATGAGACACAATCAGTGGCGGAGTTAGAATTTTGACTAATGAGGTTCAAAATCTGAAGAGGTAGATACACGAATTAATCGAAGGGGGTTTGACATCTACTATATGTACATAAAAAATTATTTTAACCATGTATAAATAGTATAATTTTCTGTCGAAGATTGTTCGAATGAACCCTCTAACCACAAGGTGGCTCCGCCACTGGACACAATTCAAATTTCGAGAGTCAATCAGTTTAACTTTGACCTTGAATTTGGCATGAAATCTTTGATTATTTTTTTTGAAATAAATTTATATATTTAAAAACTACGCAAAAGTACTATAAGTAATCATAATTAACAATTTAAAAAACATGAAAAAATTACACATAAATTGACACAGGTCAAATATTTTAAAGGATTTTACACTTACATGGACCATAAATAAATATAAGCTCTCAATTATATTTAACCACATATTCTTGGTACAGTCCAAGTTTGTGGCCTTAACATCCTTTCATGACCATTCAAAGCCATATACTTTTCCCAATCATCAAGTGCCATAGTTAAGTCATGCATTTTATTACCAATTCCAATACAACAATTAGCATGCATTGTGCAAACAAGATTAAGATCTTTGCTTGGCTCACAAAATCCCCCAAATAAAGCAGTATCCAAGAACCTAATTTTCAATCCAATATCTTTGATGAATGGATTGTGTTTGATCTTGTTGAGCACATCTTGATCATGATTTCCTGGATAATCCTCTCTTGATTTGTACCAAAATTTGTAAAATTGGATGGTACGTTCATTCGATTTGACATAATTGAAACCTCCATTTGGTGAATTGTCCAAGTTTGTTGAGTCGTACCAATAATGATCACAAGCAATTTGGAAATCGGCGTCCGGGTAAAAATGTGCGAATGGTCGTCGAAACCATAATATATCAGCATCCTAAATAGACACACACATAGAAAGTACTTTTTATAGCTAGCATTATATAGAGCAATACACACACATAGTTTCCAAAGTAGAAATAAAATTAATGTGAAACGACACATGTGAAACTTGTTTCTCTTACTTTTACTATGAAAATCATTTTACTCATTTTTAAGGAACTTATTTTTCTACAGAAAATATTTTGAACAGCCAAACATAAGACAATTAAAAAATATTTTCCCAAACACACATAAGGGATGACATGTTCTTGAAACCACTTTGAACCATTTTTCTTAGCTAGCTAGTTCACCAATTATATATGGTTAGTAATTACTAGTATTCTTTTTGATGATCTAGCAGTCTAATGATTTTCTTTCATGGTTGGTGTATACAGAAGTAAAACTTTTAAGATTTAATACATAGACGAATCTTTAAATTTGTTAGTAATAAAATTTTATTTAGACACTCGAATTACAATTTGTTTTAATAAAACACACTTGAATATATGATAAAGTATTCCTACTAGACACGTTTGAGAATACACACAAAGTTTTTTTCAAAATTTGAATCGAAATAGTATTATAGGAACACTTTATCATATATTCAAGTGCTCAATTAAAACAAGTCATAATTCGAGTGTGTAAATGAAATTTACTGATAAATTTAAATTTACATACCGTGAAAATGAAGTTATATCCCATCTGAAGAACATTTGTTAGAAAATCAATCCTTCTCCACATCATCTTCAAATAATCTTCACTCATAAAATGAGCTTCACCAGAGAAATCAACACCTTTTGTTGTGAGTGCATAGCAATGAAGTTTTTTCTCCAAGCATCTAGAATATGATGTTTTGTCCAAACATGCAACTAAAACATGTTTCAATAATGGCTTTGTTTGGTTTCCAACTCTAAAACTTTTCAAGAAAACATCAAATATTGAGTTTGGTTCTGTCCATGCTGCATTTAAGGTTGTTATTATCACTGTTTTATCTCCCATTGCTGCTTTTTCTAACACTTCCTCTAACTTGCTTATTTGCTTCTTCTGAAAATGTTAAGACAAATTTGTTAATGATTGAATAACAATTTAAGGAAATTTTAAATGAAAAATAAAAACAGTCTGAATTTTCTACAAGGTATTTTATAATAAATATACGAGATAATTACAGTCCAATGTCTCTGGGTGATCTAGTTTACAAAATAGTCAGCAAATATAAATAATTTTTATGAAGCATCAAGTGAGCATTTGGCCCCAAGTAGTTTTTGGGAAAAACTTGAAAAACATTTAGGAACTTGTGTTTGTCCATACAATTTGCCATTACTTGGCAAATATATTTGGCAAAATCCCCAAGTTTCCAAGTTCTAAAAAAAATCTAGAAATTGGGAAGTTTTAAAAATTTAAAAATAACCCCAAGTTTTTATATTTTATAAAAACACCAATCATTTATTAATTCCAACTAAATATTTATCTACCAACTTACTCCATTAATATGATCAACCAATACCATTAATCCTTCTTAAATAAAACTTATCTATAAAAATGTCCACCGATCCTCTTTAATGAAATTTCTCTCAATGAGCCAACAACCATATTTTTATTAAAGGAATGTGATATTATTTGCAAGACTATAGGAAAAGTGAAAGATAGCCTAAGAATGACAAAGAGTTATTTCACTATAGACATGCCTCTTTGTGTAATGTAATTGAAAAAATAATTGATACGTGAAAAAATAGATTCAGAATACTATAACAAGACATGAATAATTATAACTTAGATATGCTAGTGAAAATAGTAATTGTTTATGTCGGATTACATAACTTTTTACGTGAAGAAGACGTTATAATAATTGAATAAAGTGGCCTAAATATTTGTTATTAGTCAATTTTGGAAAATTCTTCTGCTACCTTTGTGTAAAAAATAGACATTTTTGTAGTTGTGGTCCGCCTGAAATCCAGGACCATTAATTATTATTTTTCATTGGGGCAATCACATTATGAGATTCACGTATCTCATAGTCAATGAACACTAGTGTGTATATAGTATGTATATTAATTAGGTGTAATAATATGATAGTTTCAACTAGTTTATTAACATGACTGAAATATACATAATATATACACTAGTTTTCATTTTGTTAATTTTTATTAGTTTTTGTGCTCCTAATTTTATACTAAAAGAACTTATTGAATCTCGAGGGATACACTTATATACTAAGTGAAATATTTTTAAAGATAATGTCTTTGACACGCTCAAGTTTTAAAAAATTCTCTAAAAATTTCGTGATCAACTATTTTTCATAAAATTTACACTTTGTACATATTCCGTTTTATAAACTATATGACCGAATAACTTAGGCCCATAATTATCCCTAGAATTAATAATTACGTACAACAAAGCATAGTTATTTGAATTTTATGCCACTAATAAAGAAAGAGACGATTTTCTCTTAAAATTAAAAATTAGGGTGTGAAATGTATTCTAGGTATTAATAAAAAGTTAGAGAGAGATTTCGTCAAGGAAATAGAAAGGATGGTCATGTATTATTAAAAAAAAAAAATAGATTTTCCAATATAAATGTTGAAATCCTTTTTTTTTTCCACTCGATATCTGATATCCATATTGGAGTCCGATCAAATTCGGATCTGCATCGGAAAGTCTCAAGTAAATTAAAGTGTTCTCTAATAAAGATGACTCTTTACCCAAAGAAACTCGAACCCAATGCCTCTAATTAAAGATGAAGAATGACTTACTACTGTATTTGGTATAAATGTTAGAAATTCTACTAGACCTACATTATTATCATTATATATAGATATATACCTTGATCTAGAATATTGACAAGTTGGGCTACATTGAAAAGCCTTAGTTGTAATTGCGTGAAGGATTTTCGTCTTAGCATACATTTTTTTAGGAAAAATTACTTGAATGAGTATTTTTTAATAAATAATTACTAATTTTAGCGATATTTTATTTATTTATTATCATTTATCGTAATACATAACAATATTATGATAAATCTGCACTATATATTAAAAGTGAATTATGCATATGATATAAATGTATTATAAGTGTTTTAAAAATATATTATGCTTGTTTTGTAAGAAATTGACACAATGTATTATAAGTGTATTAAAGTGTGTGATAAATGTATTATTCATTAATAAAATTTGTATTATAGGTGTTTTATAAATTGTTCTCTTTAATATATATTAACATATTGTAAGTGTTTACTGAAAATAAAAATATTATCGCTATAAATGGTAAATATTTTTTTAATATAGTATATTTACATACGTTTTTTTAATCACTTCTTCTAATTGGTTGATTTAATAGATGTGACATTTATACTATAAAGAATAATGCCCTTAAAAGTCTTACTTTATCAATCAATTTTGCAGAATAAAATAAGATAAACTAATACTAGTAAAGAATATGGATTCAAGATAAATTTTCTAAAAATAGAGGACGTTATCAACCATATTTCGTGTCAATAATGGAGTAATCACTAAATAGTACAAAGAATTTAAGGATGATAATGAAAGTTAATTCAGATTTGGCTGTAATTAACTGAGATTTAATTAGCACGTACGTTCTTTAATTTGTCTAAGTAAATGTATTTGTTTGAGGAAAAAAAATCATGTTTCTTTTGTCACACGTTGATTGTATAAAACTTTTTTTAAAATTTTTATCAAAAGAGGTTTTATATTGAAGAATTGTTTGAGGTTGTTTTTCATTCATTCAAAAAACGCTTAAAAAATCTCCAAAAGCAAAAAAGAAAAAAGAAAGAAACATCAACTATATATCCAGACACTAGTTTTTGAATCCACAAACTTTTTCTTCTAAAAGCTTTATTAAAGAAAAATTTTCCAAATGTTAGAAAAAAAAATAAGTAAGAATTTGTGTCTTACAATAGTATAACTGTTCAATAAGAGCAAGTGCAAGTTCTAATATCAAAAAGTAAAAAATGTAGACAAATTTAATGGATCGAGAACAAATAATAATTGCTTTATTGGCCAAAAAAATATAAATAAAAAGAAGAAAACTTACTTTTAAAGGTAAGGTTCCTTGTGTAGAAACATTTGCAGTCGTACTATTGTAGCCATGAAGGGAATTTACCACCGCAGAGCCATTTGTGTTTACATAGTTGGAGTTAAAAGCAGAAGACGGAACATGTTTATAAGAGTTATTAGGAATGAATTGGAGAGGATTATTATAAGAAGAAGAATGATAAAGAAGGAGAGATGAAAGAGCAACCACGAAAAATAAGAGAAAAAACTTCACAACGTTACGTGAAGAAATTATTTGTTGATGGTGATGGGGATGGGGGAGGCCACCATTCAACAATTTCTCTTCATCCCCTAAGTTGTTGTTGGTTCCTCCTCCCTCTAGATTTGCCATTAATATTCTTGTTTGAATATAATGTTAAATTTTTGCAATACAAATGAACTTATATATACCTATATATATATATCCCTTTTTTCTCTAAATATATATGTTCTAGTCAACTCTCATTTAATATTCCCTTTTCCAGAGTAAATTTTAAAAAATCTATCTTTAAATGTTTATTCAATCATAAAATTTCATTAGATTTTAAAATTTTGATCCACATTCAACAACAACAATAATATATTGAGTGAAATTCTATTAAGTAGGGTCTGAAGAGGTATAGTTTACATAAATAGACTTCATGGAGGTAGATAAACTATTTTCGAAGGACTCTCGACTCAAATCAAACCAAAGTAAAAAAAAAAAACAATGAAGAAAGTATAGCTATTAATAAGAAAAACAATATAAAATCTACAAGAAAGAAAACAATAATAACAACAAAATAGTGCGATCTACCTTCAAATTCTCAAAATTCGTTTTTTTTACCTTCCACTCACAACACTTCATTTTTTTTACAGGGGTCCTAGTGTAATTAACCAAAAGAGAAATTACCTAATAATTGGATCCAAAACTAAGTCACATTCAGGAGTTCTAGTGATACCGTCATGTGTTCCTCCGTTTAAATTAAAGGTAAATCAGTGCCAAAGTTGATAGTAAGGTTAAAATTAAACGGGTACTCATGAAACGATGAGTATATTTAAATTAGGGAAAAGACTGAAATATGTCATCGAACTTTCAGAAAAAACTTATTTATGTCATTCTTTAAAAGCTCGGTTCATCTATGTCATTATTTTTAACTCTGATTTTGCAAAACCATCCAAATAACTTTCAACATTTTTTCAATTGGAGTTTTGGATCAAATATACTTTTTTGCTCCTTCTTCTTCAAGACCATCAAGAACACATGAAGAACACCAAGAACTATAAATTTTCAACTTTTTCAATTTTTAACAAAATCATCTCAAATTTCAAGAGTAGAATCCCTCCGAGCTAGATACCAAAATTCAATATCTTTTGACTTCGAATTCAACGAGATACACTTATTTTTTTTTCCAAAGTTTCAAAACTTTAACCTCCTTTTATGGTAGAATTTTCTCCACAACTCTAAATCACTTGAAATTTTGAACATAAACTCAAAAGATATTGAGTTTTGATATCTAGTTCGGAGGGACGCTACTATTGAATTTTGAAGTGATTTCGTAAAGATTTGAAGAAGTTGGAATTTGTAGTTTTTGGTGTTCTTCATGTGTTCTTGTAGCTTAAAGAAGAAGGAGCAAAAAAGAATGCATTTGATCCAAAACTCCAATTGAAAAGTGTTAAAAGTTGTTTGAGTGGTTTTGCAAAATCGGAGTTAAAAAATAATGGCATAAATGAACCTTTTTTCAAACGGCAACGGTATAGATGAGTCAAACTTTTAATGAATGACATAAATAAACCTTTTCTGAAAGTTTGATGGCATATTTAAGTCTTTTCCTTTAAATTATTTTGAACAGCATATGGATGTATTTGAGCTTTTTCATTTTATTTGTATTGAAATTTGTTTTTAGTTTTATTTTTCAAAATAGGGGCGGGAAAGAGAAAATGGGAGAAGGGATTATAAGGTGGGAAATTGAATCCTCACTAATAAAATAAAAATTCAGATAGTTAATCACTCGAGCTACTTTAATTTTCCTATATTATATTGAAATTTGTACTTTTGTCTATTTTGATTTTTTTTCAAGTACAGTAGTACAATTTCTTTGTTAAAATTGACCATATCAACCAGTTGGGCAAGTGCATTAGAAAATGATACTCTCTCCGTCTATATTAGTCGATCATTATACAAAAAATAATTATTTCATATTAATTGTCCACGTTACTAAATTAAAAGGCATCAATTGAATTTTTTTTATATTACCTTTGTAATTAAATTTTTTTGAAAGTGTTCACATTTATTTATAAAATTTCCAAAATTTTTTTAAGGAGTGAATTAATAAAATTATGTTATTATCTACGATTTCTTAAACACTATACAAAATAAAAAACGATCAACAAAACAGAATGAGTAATTTACATAACAAGAGGAGTCTAAATCGACCTGTCTAGCGTAATATCATCATTTATTACCAACTATAATTCTCCTTAGTAATTAGCACATAAACATTATTAATTAATACTTGGATTCCAAGAGCCCAGTGTCTTAACTACCTTTCTTCAATTTAATTTGTAAACTTTACCTAAATTCCATAATGGAAAAGTCTAATTACTATATATCCCTCATTGTATCAAAATTACCCGATATCCCCTTTTTTTTCAACTTTTCTGATACATTAGTTTTGTATCTGATACATCAATTATCTAACGAGTAATTAATGAAGATCATCTATTTATGGATAATATCTTAATATAAGGGATGATTGGTTCTTTAAATCAATTACTAATCTAATTAATGGGATTAATTTGGTTAAAAAAATAACGGTTGTGAAGTTGAAGATTCAAGCCAAAAAAACAGAGCATAAATTCAAACCAACTTCGATTTCAATTTTTTTTTTCAGTTTTGGTGATACATAAGTTATGTATCTGATACATCAATTGTTAAAAAAATCAATTGTTATGTCCATGAAGATTCAAGCCAAAAAATAGAGCGTCGTCTCGAATGGAAAAAACAGAGCATCAATTCATACCGAATTTGATTTCAGTTATTTTTTCACTTTTGCTGATACATAAGTTATGTATCTGATACATAACTTTAGCTGTAGAATAGTTAATGCACATCAGCTATTTATGGATAAAAGATTGACTCTTTATATCAATTACTGATCTATTAAAGAAGGCGACAGTTATGTACGTGAATTTTAAAAATTAATGTATCGGAATCATTAAATATTGAGAAATGAGAATCTGATACATGTGCATGATGTATCATAATAAATAAAACTTGATTCGTGTATCAGAATTCACCAAATGTGACACTTATGAATATTATACTCGATACAAGTTTGATACAATAGAAATATAAAACATAAACTTTGATTTTATATTCGATTTTGACACCAGAGAAAAACATAGTAAATCTGATGTATGGAAATATTAAAACATATTAAATCTCATACATTATAATTTATGTATCAGATACATTAAAAGAATCAGAATCACCTAAAATGTTTACTATAAAAAAAAACTACTGGACATCAATCAGTTCTCCTTGGTTTGGAGAGATGTCTCTTCTAGTTTTTTTTGGATCGTCGTTATCGCTAACATAACCATCCATGGCCTTCTGACAACAATATCTCCACCTATTGATGATTCAAAATCATCAAGAAAATTAGCCCTATATGCCGTTCCGAATCTTAATGGGTGGGACGGGATCTTCTTGATGACGTATTTCATTCCCTGCATTGACATGAAAATGGTTAAATACAACTTGAACTTTATACATAAATACGATGTATCATATGCATTAAAATATCTGATGCATGAGATGAGAATCTGATATATACAGAAGATGTATCAGAAACAATTATATATTATATTCTGATACATAAATGTAGAAGTATCAGAATCATTAAAACTTGAAACATCAAAAAATGACACTTACACATGATGTATCAGAAATAGTAAATCTCCAAAAAATTGCATTTGAAAAAAACATTATGTATCTGATACATAAATGTATATGTATCAGAATCATTAAAACTTGAAAATAACAAATACTGAGACTTAAAGATGATGTATCAGAATTAATAATTCTCAAAAAATTGCATATAAAACAGACATTATGTATCTGATACATAAATGTAGATGTATCAGAATCATTAAACTTGAAATAACAGAAACTGGGACTTAAACATAATGTATCAGAAATAGTAAATCTCAAATAATTGCATTTGAAAAAGACATTATGTATCTGATACATAAATGATATGTATCAGCTTCGTTAAAACTTGAAACAACATAAAATGACACTTAAACATGATGTATCAGAAATAGAAAATCTCCAAAAAAATACATTTGAAAAAGACATTATGTATCTGATACATAAATGTATATGTATCAGAATCATTAAAAATTAAAACAACAGAAACTGACACTTAAACATGATGTATCAGAAATAGAAAATCTCCAAAAAAAATACATTTGAAAAAGACATTATGTATCTGATACATAAATGTATATGTATCAGAATCATTAAAAATTAAAACAACAGAAACTGACACTTAAACATGATGTATCAGAAATATAAAATCTCCAAAAAAAAATCCTTTTAAAAATACATAATGAATCTGATACATAAATGATATGTATCAGAATCATTAAAACCTTCACAAAATTTTCATTCTAAAACAAAAAACTTAATTGAACACATACCTTTGGGAGATTAGGGCGTGTTGTAACCCCTTCAATCTTGTTGTCTATTTCTTTGGGTGCATGTTTAACTGTAGCTTTCGACTTCAATTTCTCACGTAGCTTATTCATCACTGTTGGATCGTTACGATGTTTGGATCTAACTTCGTCGTAACCTTCCCAAGACGAATCAGAACCAGGAGAAACAAGAATTCGTTGATTTTTAGTGGACTGTTTGAGACCATGAACGGATTCCATTGAAGGTATGAGAAACAAAAACAAAAAGATTTACAGAAGAAAATAAATGATAAAAATTTAGAAGATTTTTCAAAGATTTTCAGAAGAAATCAAAATATAAATTTTTTAGGAGAAATTAGATTGAATGAGGATGAAGTAAAATTTCATATAAGGAAAGATTGAAATATATCTTATTTGGAACCTTGAAATTGATTAACAGTTGAAGAGTAACAAATTAACTAGAGCAAATTAGGGCAAGAATAAAAGAATAGGCGGATGTATCAGAGAGGTATAGAGAGAGAAAGGAAAAAGAGGGAATTTGGAAATTTTTTGATGTATATGGGAATAAAAGTAAATATATTAGGGAAATATGTGTAAAAGGGTAATTTTACCATTTAATTTCTATCTAATTATCCTTACACTGAAAGGACTTTTTAACTTACTGTATACTTCATTTAGTTTTTGACAATATCTTCAAATTTACTTTAATTTGAATACACATATATGTTTATCGATGTAACTAATTAATAATAATTTGATTTTTTTTTTTTATTATTTTTTTTTTTGGGAACAGACCCTACACGAGGCTCCCACCTCTCGTGCACAGTCAGGGGTTGAGCATCACCCCCAAGCCTTACCATAAATAATCAAAATAAAATACAAGGAGGTGGACATAAACCTTACCTCCGATCCTATGGTGGTTCATAAGTCGGCTAACCTCTTAAGGTCGGCTAACTCATCCCCGATACAGAAAGAGACTAACTAGAACTAGAAAGCATTAAACCTGTGAGAGGACTCCTCTCGGTACAAATCAACTAAGAAAGCATAAATGAGGGAGACTCTCCCCTTCCATGAGAATACAAGAAAGTAGCCTACACTAGTCCTATTCAAGAACAAGTATACGAACCTTCTATCTCGCATGGGTTGGGGAAATTCTTTTCATCTTTGCTTTTTTTAGACATTTCGTACCAAGTAGGTCCAAGGAAAATTGCAGCAACACCAATCGTAGCCAAGTTGGTAAAATTAGAGATAAACATGTTCAAGAAGGTTGTTTTATCCTTTTTAATCTTCTTCTCCTGAAGCTTGCCATTCCTATCTTGTCTAGCTTTATGTAGCCCTTGGTTTCTTGTGGAAGTTGTTGAAGGTTGTAGAAGTGTTGTGTATTATCAAGTGTATGGCTGTACTTAGATAATGTATCAGCTGGAAAATTTGCTTCCCGAAAAACATGTTTGCATTGGAAGTATTCTAGCAGTTGGACCAGTTGTTGGAGTTCATTAACGTAGTTTTGAATGTTCCAGGGTGGTTTGATGTCCAGATTCAGCCACTTGATCACAAGTTCCGAATCTACTTCCAATATTACTCTATTATAACCATGTTGAATGCACCAATTAATGCCAAAACTGGCTGCCTGCACTTCCGCTTGATTATTTGTTCCAACTCCCAAAGGAGAGGCAAAAGCATATATCAAATTACCCTTATGATCCCTTACTATTCCTCCTGCTCCTATCTTTCCTGGGTTGCCTATGGCACTCCCATTAATAATAATTTGATGAGATCTATAATTAATTAAGTCAATCAGAACTTTAGTGTTGACAAGAAGTTGTCCCCAAACGCATTAAACAAACGAGGGAAGGCATCTGTGGTGAGATGAATATGGATTAATCATTAATCACATGAATTTCATCACTTATATTTATCATTTTTGGAATAATTATTTAATAGTTGATCATCTTTTTGTTTTTATTACAACTTATGGATCTTACCACGATTGTCCAAAGAAATATTTGAATAAGCTGAAAATTTTATGAAAAAATATTAAATCATGATCTAAAATTTTGTAAGTTATTCAAATGATAGATGATATATTAATTTTTTATATATAAGGTTGAGAATATACGGGCAAATGTTAGATCGATTTTGACATTGTTTGAAAGGACAACTTTTCAAGGGTTGTTATTTGCACAATATTTTTAAATAGGGACAAAATTTAAATAGTAATATTAAAAGGGGACATTTTCATAAATCAACAATTTAATTAAAAATTTTGAGTTTGAATCTTCAAACAGAATTTCTTTTAAATCTTTGAATATAAAAAATCTGCCTTCTCATTTAATAGGTCTTATAGAACGTAAATCCAAATTAGTTGAAATTCTAAAACAGATACCAAACACTGGAATGGAGCCTAATGTTTGCCCATCATATTCTCACTTCCTTGCTATATACTTCTCCAACAAGTATTATATTTTTAATTTCATTTATATTTTCCAACTTTTACAGGTTCAACTGTAAGTACTATTTTTTAAAGTTACAATCCATTACACTTAATCCTACATTTTATATGAGATGAGTTGCTAACGACAAAAATATTTGTGGCTCAAAAAATATAAGGAAGGATAATTGTATAACATAATCAAACGAAAAAGGGATAAATTTGATCTTTCCACAATACTAAATAATAAATATATATTACCCTCTTCGACACCTTTTAATTTGACATAAAATATATATAAAAAAATTAACATTTATGAAATTTATGATCTAAAACAAATCGCAAATAACATTTAACTATAAATTATTTTATCAAAGATAAAAAAAAAATTAAAAAAAATATTTTTAATTATAAAATATAATATTTTTTTTAGATGAACTAAAAAAATGTATTACATAAATTATAAATTGGGACAAGTAAATACACATCTTGTCCTCTTTTACTATTAAAGGATATATGCATTTTGTTCGGGGGAATATATGAGGTAGTCGTTGGCTTTAATTATTTCAAAATAACCCCAAAAAAAAAAGTTTAGCGAAAAAGAGGGTTTATAAGACGCGTTGCACCAAATCATTTGTATTATTTTAGGGGTGTTACTAAATTATTTATTAGAAATAGACACCATTTTGATTTTGCAGCTGATTGGTTTGTTATTTTTATAAAATAAAAACAGTCAACGCTATTCTTCTTATGAAAAATAGAGTATTGAACAATAATTAAGTCATAGAATAAAGTGGTTCAATGAATCCTAATAAAATATCTTTAAGATACTGAGGGAAAGAAGGAGAGTTTCGAGGTAATGATAAAGTTATCTTCGTATGATATATAAAGATTATAAGTTCGAATTGTGAAAATAATCTTTTATGCTTATATTATAATAGAATATTATCTAAATCTTAATCCTTAAGATTTTTACAATGTGACTCTCTTTAGACGCAAATGAAAAATAATATGAAAGACTAATTTAATTTGATTTCTGGATGTTTGACTTTGCATCGATCGCTTGAATGATCTCACACACAAGTAGAAGAGACGCAAGCTCTGTCAACAGAGTTAAACTTAATATTTTTAATCATTCAGCTAAATTCTTTTTTTAATTGTCTAGTCGTAATAAATTGTAGTCATTGCTGGTATATATTTAATATATAATAAGTATACAAATTGACTATATACTTATTATACATTGTATATTAACTAATACTCCTTCCGTCTTATTTTAATTGTCATGTTGCGCTTTTTGAAAGTTAGTTTATCTAATTTTTAAAGTTAAATTATATTACTTTAACTCAATATTATAAAGTAAAAAATTAGATATTCAAAAACTATACGAAAAGTATTATAAGTTACAATTTTTTTCATATCAATATGATAAAAAAAAATATATCTTAAAATATTAATCAAAGTTTATATAGTTTAACTCTAAAAAAAAACTATGAAAACTAAAATGGGACGGAGGGAGT